>NC_056737.1:956458801-956668801 GCF_019279795.1 Protopterus annectens
TTGCCACCCCTATAGTGCCTATTTTAGGCAAGGTTCAAATGACAAATTCACCACCATAACAGGTACAAGCAAGCAAAATCTGAGGGTAATGCTACTCAATGCTAGAAGTCTAAACCTCAAAATGCACTCTCTCGAGGCACTCCTTAAAATGGAGAACATTGACATCTGTGCAGTGACAGAGACCTGATTCAAAGCTCCAGAGAGCACCCCTGCATTACCAGGCTATAATTCATACCACACCTTTCGGCCACCAAACCCGGACCGAAACACTAAAGGTGGAGGCGTGTCCATATTGATTAAGGATATCCACACCTCCAAGCTAGTTGCTCAGCATAATGCATCCGAGATTATTCAAGTTCAACTAACTCTGGGCAAAACCACAGTCCAGATTATAGCTTGCTACAGACCCCCCATCATGCCCCAGGATTCCCACTCCTCTTTTCTTGATACACTGGAAAATATTAAGATACAACCCAACACTCTAATAATGGGTGATTTCAACTATCCTACCATTAACTGGGAAAACTACTCATTTACCAACTCTTTTGCTCAACGTTTTCTGGAAATCATCAGTTCCAATGCCTTGGATCAACTTATCTACACCCCACCAAGGGCAGCAATATCCTAGACCTGGTCATCACCAGTGTGGGTGACCAGTGTTCCACACCAGAGGTCAACTCCTCGTTGGTCAGATCCAACCACAAGCTAATCACCTTAGATATCCACATCCTGCTCCCACCCCACCCCACCCCCTATTAGGAAAACAACCGTAAAAAATTTCTCCAAAGCCAACTTTACGCTTCTTAAGACAGAAGTGGCAAACTTCATGACACCCATGCAGATGGACAATAGAGGTATGACTGCTGAATTCTACACAAATGCACTTTATAAGCACTTACACGAGTGCATGGATCGTGCTATCCCTAACAGAACCAACATGCTCTCCTCCAAAAAAAGGAAGCCAATCTGGTGGTCTTCTGTCATAAACAAACTCTACAACAGAAGAAAGAACTGTTGCAAAAAAGAGTAAAATCCCACGATTGGAGGAACTCCCTGGTGAGCTTCAGTAAGAAGCTGAGATCCCTCATAAAATCCTCCAAAGCTAGTTATGAAAACAAAATTGCCACTGATTCTAAAGACAGTCACAAAGCATTTTATAGCTATGTCAAGAATCTCAATGGCAACACTCAGATCTGCTCTGAGTTACAGCACAATTATGCTAAATATACAGAACCAAATGATATTGCCAACATCCTGGCAGACAGGTTCAGTGCTAACTTTACCTCCCTCTCACCCCCTAAAGGGCCCATCTTTATACTGGAAGAATGCAAAGTTCCTGTAATCACGGCTACACAGGAAGAAACCTCACTCTCCAACTCCAAGAACACAGCATCCATGGGACCTGACACCATCCCAGGCTGCCTTCTACATGAACTACAGAATGAACTGGCACCCCACCTAAGTACCATGTTCAATCATAGCCTCACCTCAGGCTTTGTGCCCATTGAATGGTGCATCGCGATGGTTATCCCATTCCACAAAGGGGGCGGGCACAACAGACCCCGGGAACTACCGCCCCATTAGCCTGATGAGCCTAATCTGCAAGGCCATGGAACGTATCATCATGGAACTCATAAACAAAGACATTGGAGATCTCCAAATTCTGGACCCCAGACAGTTCAGGTTTGTAAAAGGCAGATCATGTCTCCTAAACCTGATAGACTTCTTTGAAGTACTCACCAAAGCCATAGATGAGGGTAATGTGGTTCACACACCCTATCTAGATTTCGCCAAGGTGTTCAACACCATCCTCCACTCTGGAATTATAGATAAACTCACTAAACTAGGTATAAATCCCTATGTCACAAGATGGGTGGCCAACTGGCTTACTGACAGAACCCACACTGTGAAAGTAGTAGACTCCAAATCAGACTTCAGACCAGTGACAAGTGGAGTACCACAGGGTTCGGTCCTGGGTCCTCTCCTGTTTGGTATCTACTTCTCTGAAATACAGGCTAACACAGAAGGTCTTTGGCTAACTAACTTTGCAGATGACTGCAAACTAGGAGCCATAATCGAAACTCCTAACGATGTGGACATCCTACAAAAGGGCCTCACTGAGACAGATGCCTGGTGTCAAAGCCATGGTCTCAAGCTCAGTGCCAAAAAGTGCATTGTCATCCCCTTTGGCAAAACTCTGTACCCATGAACTACCACTTAGGCGGTAGTCTACTTAACACCAAAAGTGTGATAAGAGACCTTGGGACACAGGTGGTCAGCAGTCTCTCTTTTGATAATCACATCAACACAGTGGTCAGGAAATCCTTCTACATGGCACACTTCATCACAAAAGGTTTCTCATCCAGAAAAAAGAGGTCATTGCTCCCCTCTACTCATCACTCATTAGACCCATTTTAGAGTACAACACCCCTTTTGGTATGTACCTCACAAGACATCTACAACAACTGGAAAGGCCACAAAAATACCTCACAAAGAGGATTACTGGCCTCAAACAGATGCCTTACGCAGACCGTCTCAGAAAACTCCAGCTTTACTATGTCGCATATCACCTACTCAGAGGCAATCTCTGCCTAACATATAAAGCTATGTCAAACCCAGAGCTGTTGGACATGCTCCACTTAAAGAAATCCCAATCCCTCTGAGCTACACACTCTAGGGACCTAAACTTTGTCACCACAATAAACACAACATGCTGAAGGGATAGATTCATGTCTCAGAGACTTCCCATACTCTGGAACAAACTACTTATCTATATCAAACAAAGCTCCTCATTAGCACTCTTCAAGAAAAATCT
The DNA here is from genome assembly GCF_019279795.1 of Protopterus annectens. Lineage (NCBI taxonomy): Eukaryota > Metazoa > Chordata > Ceratodontiformes > Protopteridae > Protopterus > Protopterus annectens. The sequence goes on from NC_056737.1 coordinate 956,461,617, forward strand.
TGATGATTGGATGGGAGATAGGAAATTCACCCCAGGGATCACTTCTGTGGCTCCGCTTGACAGAGGCACAGGAAAATAATTTTCTTGGGTGGCAAAAGCCAGGATACCATTTGGCTAGGCTTATATAGGCCCTAGTGCCAGTAGCCTAGTACCTACCTAAGAACCTATGAACTGACTCTGCATGACTATGACTGGGCAGCTGATACTAGATTGGAGGACTTAGATGAAGATGTATAAATCATGTTTTAATCAAACATTTAATGTAAGAAGACACATGCTTGGTTCATAGGTTCATAGGTTAGTACTAGGCTAACTGCCTGCATGCAGAACTGTGTGTGTAAAGGCAAACACCTTAACCCTTAGGCCACCCTCCCAACCCTCAGTGGGTCAGTGAAATTTGTTAAGCAGCTATTTGATAGAAAGGATGTGCAGCTCACTCAATCTTATGTTGTACAAATCTCTTAAAACTCAGCAGTGCACATCTCATGATGAGCTTTGAGATAAAGTGGCCAAAGTGTAGAGTTTTCCTTAGCTATTCATTTGGTAGATCTGAGAAAAATGCTATAAGTTGACTTAATTCTTAACTACGAAAAAGTTCCTAATGAATGAGGAGTACTACCACCTTCTGAATATGAATTTGAGTTAGACTTCATCAGTTGTGCTATGGATTCATGTCCTTCCAGGAGTGTTAAAGCACATCTCAAGGACTCAAATCAGTCAATTTTCCAGAAACACATAACATAACATAGAGAATAAATACCCATATGGCATTTAATTAGTTTCCAATAACTACCCTCAGAAAATAGGCTATTTAATAATCTGACAGTCTAGAAAACGATTGCAAATTTTTTATGCTGTCCTTTTTATCAGGCTTTTGAAGATGGCAGTGGCTATTTAACCGAATGATCAAATATCAGCTTTAATTACTGAATATCTGTTTCACTGCAATCTCACCTAGCATCATAACATGGAAATATTACATGTGAACTCACAAATAGCTTACTGTAAAGAAGAGATCTGAAATGGCGCCCTCAAGTTTCATCACTTTATACTATCTTAAATGAGACTTGCTTTCTTTGTTAAACCAAAAACAGTGATTTCCAGAAAATATTGTGCGATTTTGGGGGGGAGTTTCTCCTTTACCCATTGCTGCATGGCCATGGAGTTAGTATAAATATGCTTGGGAGGTGTGTTGGTATCTCCTTTACCTAATATTGCATGACCATATAATCAGAATATATAAGTCTGGGGAAAGGGTCTTGCCTTCTGCAAAAAAAAAAAAAGGGGGGGGTTGATCTGTGCCATCAGGATAAATGGCACAGATATGTTTTAATCAACTCAGGTCTCTGAATTAATTTCCAAGCAATTACATTGTGATCTAACATAGTGGAAGCATGTGAAACAGAATCCTTGTTCAGGTTCTTGGCGATGACTGCCTGCTGCATTGGATTCTGGTGACCATGGCATTTTTTATAGATAATCTGAAGCCACGATATGGCTTATGTGGATAAGACAATACCTTGTGTACTTACTACATATTAAACAGAGTACAGAGGGTACAGGGGCCAATGAATTCTATGGGTTTCTTTTCATGCTTTTATGAATTCCTCAGGAGTCTGTTTTCACAGTGGTCTTCACTATCTATATATTGTACACAACTAACACACTTAGATGGAAAAGACCAAACTATTAAAATTCCTGTTCTAAGAATTTCAATATAAACCCAGCGGCGACAACTATCATCACTTTCATCTAAAACTTGTTTCAACATGTGCCTCTCCTTTCATCCATTCTCCAAACCTCTGTGACAGCTTTGAAGATATGCTTAGTAAACATTCCACACTCTGATAGATCAACGTTTTTGAAAGGTAAAGAAAGACTAAAGTTATTTTGTCAATGCCACTTGACATGAGTCACTAACAGTACATAAAATAGGGTTATATGGATTTCAATTTTGTTTTGATGATGTGTGATGGACTTCAGTTAATGGAACAAATGGTGACCATGTCAACAACATATTTTTATCACAGTAGAAATATTTTGAGCAGCAAGAGCAATTCCTGAGTTATGCTGTGAGTCCATTGTTTCTTAAACTAATTTGTTTTAGTCAATTTACGCTACTGTAGCATCCATTTTCTTGGGTTGATTACAGCAAATTTTCATTATATGGATCTGGGGCCAAATTTGTTAACTACACACAATTTTATGTATATATATATATATATATATATATATATATATATATATATATATATATATATATATATACATATATATATATCTCACTGCTATATTCAGCATCCTGTTTTGGCTGAAGGTGTTCTGTACAGTCACCTATATAATGATACCATACATATTACAATGTTTGACATCATCCTGAACCTATTTATTAAAGATCTGATCAGACTAGATTGCAAGACTATGTAACTCAGTTTAGTAAGCTAAGAACATGAAGCAATTTAAGTCCCCTTTGCTCCTTCAGTCCTTCTCTACAGCTGTGTAAGGTCTGTTGATTTTTAAACTGCAAGAACATTAAGACAGTTTCAGTCCAGACTACTAGGAAATTAATAAAGACCTTTATTTTTTAAAAGTAAGCATTTACTACATCTATCCAGAGGTTATGTATAATTTTAACAGAAATAAGCTTATGAATTTATTTACATAATATTAAATCTTTGACAGTTTATCTCCTACTGGATTTATATATTCTGTTACTATTCCATAGGTTCATAGGTCCTCATAGGTTCATAGGTGTGTACTAGGCTAATGACCATGTGGCCTTTACAAGCCTAGCCATAGGATTGCCCTGACATACTGCCTTTTGACCTTAGTTCCCAGTGCTTCTGTCGAGTAGAGCCACTGGTGTTATCACTGGGGTGAATTTTCTGTTTCCCATCTACTCATCAAGATTTCTCTTGAACAGGGTCAGCGAGGTGCTCTGCTTGACATGTATGGGAAGTCTGCTCCATAGCATGGGCAGCCTCTGGGTTATGAACCTGTCCCTTCAGCATGTTCTGTTAATTGTAGTATTGAGGTTGAGGTCTTTGGAGCATGAGGTGCGGAGGGATTGGGATTTCTTTAAATGTAGCATTTCTAACAGATCTGGGTCAGACATGGCTTTGTATGTAAAGCAGAGATCACCTCTAAGTAGGCGATATGAGACAGAGAATAGTTGGAGTTTTCTGAGTCTGTCCATATAGGACAAGTGTTTAAGGCCTAGTATCCTCTTTGTGAGTACTTTTGTGGCCCCTCCAGTTGTTGCAGGTGTCCAGTGAGGTACATGCCAAATGGGACATTGTACTCGATGATTGGCCTAATGAGGAAAGAGTAGAGGGAGACAATGACCTCTTTCTTCCTGGATGCAAAACCCTTAGTAATGAGATGTGCCACATAGAAGGACTTTCTGACCACAGTTGCAGTTTGGTGATAAAAAGAGAGGTTGCTGTCAACCTGTGTTCCCAGATCTCTTATAACGCCTTCTGTGTTCAGTGGATTACCATTGATGTGGTAATTCATGGGAACCGGGTTTTTCCAAAGGGGAAGCTTTGAACTAGAAATCTGTCATATTAAAAATATTTTTCATGTGTTTGATTGACTGAATGATTGACTGATTGATCAACATATCTTTCACCTGCTTGTGATGGTTTTCCTTAGTATATCCAAACAACAAAATAAAGTAATATAAAAAACATTGTTTAGAAGGAAACTAAAATAGTGACTCTCAGAATGGAAATTAAGTTTCAATGGATGAAGAAGCTGAAATGAGTCATGGGCCATTAGCCATAAACATACATGTCTCTAATCAAAAGTACAGTTGATTCCTTACTTGTTGTTTCTTTCGGCTTTTCCCGGTTAAGGGTCGCCACAGCGGAACTCCGGTCCGCTAATGATTGGTAGTTGATTTTTACATGCCGAGTTACCATCCCTGATGCACAACCTTCAATGAAGGTATGCCCTTTCATGCATGTCTCCACGCAGAAGATGATCTAGCTGAGAATCGAACCTATTCCTTACTCATTTAATTAATAGAATGAATGGCCAGCAACTTCGTGTTCATTTGGAAGATAACAAAATGCTTATTATCCCTTCCAGTGACATATTTTTTATGAAGTACTGGGATAAGTGTTCAAACTGTTGAAACAAAGCAGAATTCCAAGTTCCATTGCTGATGTAGAGCTCTTTTAAGAATAATCCATGAACAATGGCCTCCTTAAAGTAAATCAAGAGCATTTTTTTTTCATTGAACACAGCTGACAATTTATAATTGGAAGGAGACATTAACAAATGTTCATCAATTCAGCTACTGCATACCAGTAATTAAGTGCAGTTTATGTACAACCCAGTAAATAACATGTAAATCATTAAAAATCTTAGAATTAAACACGTTTAACAGAGACTGAACAGGAACATATCTGTCTTTAGACTAAAAGGCAAATGTAGAATTGTGGACTTTCTGCAGGACATAACTAATACAGTCAGTCTTTGAGACTCCAGTCACAGTATCATTTATCATTACTTATCATTTTATCTTGTATGTTTTGATCATGTTGCAGTATTTAAAATTATATATTATATAGTTAAGATTACCATTGATAGACCAAGTTACTATTTTTATATACAGTGTTGAATTTCTAAGTTATGACATCTAGTGCTATGTAATATTTGAGGGGAAAAGATTGGATAGATTATAAGTGATGTATAATATTTGGAACTGGGATTGTGTCAGTATGGTTTGTGATGTAAAATGCTTGTAACTGGGATTGTGTCAGTGTGGTTTATTTTCGTTTATATAAATGTATGATTGCCTATGCAGTAAGTGATGGTTTAATTAAGATGTTTCTTGTTTAAAAAAAAAGATGCACATCTGATATTATCAAAGAAACATATTCTTTCTTTTCCTAAAATATACTAATATTCTTGTTGAGTTTAAAACCAGGAAAATCATGGCTTTGCATGTCATGTGATGTCATGGAAAAAGTAATTGACTGTACGTAGCTGTATAGCTTCAAGATAATCTTAAATATATGAAATTCTGTCTAAGATTATCTACAAAAGAATCCTGACATATAATGAAATGTATTATTGCTATTTTCTGTGTTACAATTTCATCTTGCATTAATGAATATGTAACAAATTTACTGTTCATAAAAGGTGATATGTTGACAGCTTTGGGAATGTCATATCACTATTTCCTGAATAATTATTTACAATAGTTTTACTGTATAGTAAATTCTCAAAGTTAGCCCTGAAATGAAGTCTAGTCGCCCACTGCATTAAACCTGTAAGTCTCTAAGACTATCCATATGCGAGAACTTCTCACATATAATATGTAGCCAAACTATTAGTTCTGGATATAATTAACATCTTTTTGTGAATTAATTTTCAAGCTTTCTAATTTTCTGCTGGATTTAATATTTGAAAAAGAGTACCTTTTTCAAGTTTTATATATAGATAATAATAGATACAGGATTTAAATAAAAGTCAAAAGGTAAATCGTAACATTATGACAGTAAGCAAGTTGATAAATACTATTATACTATAATGCCCATTAGAAAGTATCATCCTTTCTACCAATATGCTTTTCAAGTGAAGTGATTTTAGATGAGAATGCCTGAACTGCTAGATACCGGACTAGTATTCCAAACCCACAATATTCATTAGATCTTTGCTGTCAGAATGTCAGAGAGAGACTATGGCTTCCTCTCTTGTACTGTCAGAATTGATGAGAACTTGCAGTGCTACGAAATATCTGTTTGAAACACATGAGAAATATGTGTTGGCATTACCCTCAGAACCATTGTAAATGACCACAGAAATCATAAAATGAAAGGCACAGACTAAAGAGAAAAGACAATTTCTAAAGGCAAAGAATAAAGTTTAACTGGAGAAATGAAGCATACCGTGTGCCTCCTTTTCAGCACATATTCTGTTGTTTTTTTGTTTCCTGGCATGTTTCTTTATACTGCATAGAAAATTCGTCTATGGAGGACTAGGGCTGAGAGGTCGGCATGACTGGTGACTAGAAATAATGGCCTGAGCTGCCCCATCATAACAACAATATCAGTTTGAATTTCATAATGATGGTAAGCATCCCAGTGGCGCACTGAGGGATTTTGTTTGAGGTAAGACAGCTCCCCAGCTCCCGTAATTTATTACAGATAGCTCAGTAAATGATATGCTAAACAGAGGTACAAGGTGTCATAGAAAATGCAGATTAATCATGTAAATGCAAACTATTAATAACAATTTTTATTTATTTAATTTACATTTGTTAACCAGGAAAGTCCGACTTGGAACAAAGCCAATTTTCAGTGGAGGCCCGTGGAGAAAGGCTCCAGATGAATGTCTTTGTAATGTGGGAGGAAACTGGAGCACCCGGAGGAAACACCCACAAACGCAGGGAGGACATGCAGACTCTGCATAGAAGGCACCCCAGCCGAGAATTGAACCTGAGAACCTCTTGCTGTGAGGCGACAGTGCTACTGCTGCACCACTGCACCATCCAAAATGGGTATGATAAAAACAAACAATTTAATGCTGAGGACATGTAGACTTCAGAAGATTGTTTTGCAGGATTAAATGAGTCATCGACTTTCAAAAGCATTAATTATTATTTATTCATCAATATTTGAGAAAGTTATTATTTTAATTGATTTTTTCCCTGTGTCAATAGTCATTAATTATGTAAATGAGCTGAAATAGTATTAAAAATCAGTCTGATAAGGTCTTTTTAATGATGAAATCAAAAAATATATATTTTTGCATTACAGTGATTTGTTTTGTGATTCTTTGAATCCCCGGACTTAATTTTTAGCTTTCTATATCATTTATATGTGTATTTATTTATTTATTAGATTTTTTTTTTGTAGGATTCAAAGATGGCTGCCATTCTGTGAACACTGCTGAACTGCATCTCTGCATATACCCTGAGGAAATCTAAACTTTGAATTGATACTAGGAACTTTTGAACACTAAATCTTCGATAAAACAACTACAACTTCATCTCACTGCTTTGTAGGAAGAAGAAAAATCGAAAAATAATACATTATTTAACAGGATTATAATAGAATAGCTGGCTCTGACAAGGGAACCAAACAAAGAAACCGTGTGCTCTATACACTCTAAACTTTTGTGCTGGACAAAGATGTCGAAGGAGGAAAAAAATATGGATATAACTACTACCAAAACAAAACTTTCAGATCTGCGGTCACCGGAAAAAGATGTGATCTCCAAAAGGCAAAAAATTACTAAACAACAAGAACAACAAAAGCCAGAGACTAGAACTAAATCAGATCAAGCACTAAATATGGAAGACATCAAAACTGCCTTATTACCCATTCAAGAAGCTCTGAAAGAATTAACTAACCAAATACAAATGTTTGGAAATTCTTGTAATCAACTACTGGAAAGAATGGAAAAGTCTGAAGCTAGGATTTCTGAAAATGAAGACAAACTAACTCTACTAGCAAGAAAAACAAATATACATGACTTGGATATTCAGGCTATTCAAAGCAAAATCACTGACTTAGAAGCAAGATCCAGGAGGAATAACATCATTATTAGAGGAATTCCAGAATCTGTACAATATAACGACTTAATCTCATCTATAACACAAATATTTACAGTGCTCTTAAACGACTCTGACATGGTAAAGCAAATTATTATTGAAAGGGCACACAGAGCTCTGAGAGAACTACAAGCTTCTAATACTCCAAGACCTGTATATGCTAAAATACTCAATTATCAGGATGTTAGCAGAGTCCTTGTAACTGCTAAAAAAAGTGGTGGATGTATCATGTGAAAAACAACAAAATCTCTCTGGCCCAAGATTTACCTTTGCAAGTCAGACAAGCAAGACAGTCCTTATCCCCTTACTGCAGATTTCTTATTGATAAACAGGTTAAATTCCAAATGAAATATCCTAATTTATTAACATTCACAGTAGATGGGACCAAATATTCTGTTTCTGTGAAAAATGAAGCAAAAACTACTTTTCTGAAGGTTTTTAAAAGTGTACCTGCTTCTGAGACTTGAACTGTATCTCCATTGGGACTGTCAGGCTGCCTGAGGTCGGATTTGCTGATCACTGTGGCTCGAGGTCTTAGTAATCCTTTATCTTCTTTTGAAATGCTTTAGGCCTCTTCTGGATCAATAGGGTTGTTATTTTTTTGCTGTTTTCAGCTACCTGTGATCGTTTTCCAAAGTTTTATGGCTTCTACGAGCTGTCTGCATCGACGAGAAGACAGGAAATGCCTTCAGGGCTGTCGAGGATGCGGATTTCGATGTGGCGCTTCCGGAAGTCCGTCTGTAATAGCAGTCCCCCGTCGCGAGTATTCTACATGGTTTCTAGGCTTAGAAACCCGAAAGGACTTGTTCTTAACCCTGCAAAGACATTTTAAAGTCAAGTAATGTACTGTTTTGGTAATTTAAACACATAGGAACATTCTTATACACTGGTTAGTTAGTTACTAATATAAACCCTGTTATATATGATAGAATAAAAGGCTGTACAAAGTATTGTTAAATATGGGGATTTTAGTACATTTTACAACTTTATAACATATAATATAACCTATATATTTTTACTCAGGGGTGATAGCTATATATATTACATTATTTAGACACTGGTATATATGAGTAGAAGATAGTAGTAGTTTATAATGTATAAATAAGGAAAATTTTTATTTAAAGGTATGTGTGTTTCTATACAGAGTTATAACTTAGCTTTTTTCCATAATAGAAGGGAAACTTGTCCATTTGTTAAACTTGTATTTTTCCAAATGTCATTTTATGAGTATAATAGGTGATATATAGTATGTGTATATATATATATAGCGTGCTAATCATAATTACTACAAGCTTTTTTACAGTAATATTATATCTTTAATATGATTTATTTCAATAACAATCAATCCAAGATGTAGATAGCAGCAGTGTTTGTTAGGGAATGTTTAGAATAGACTTTTCAGTAGTTAGGTTAGTTAATATAGGTCTTAACTATAAGATGTGTTTGAGGTTTTATAATCTAAGATTTTTCTGTTTCTGTGTTTCTTTGTCCCTTTCAGTCTTCTATGTTATGCAAGATCTCTATATATGTCCTGGTCTGGGGTTAGAGTGGGTAGGCACTGGTATAGGACGGGATGTCAAGAATGCTTCCAAATTATGTATGTTTTTCAAGTTATTTTACCTTTCTTTTTTGTTTTCCCTTTTAAACTCTTATTTTATAAGCAACTCTTTGAATGTGGGAAATAGACTCATGGAACGTTAAAGGGCTCCAGAGTTTAAAAAAGAGGAAGTTATTTTTACATTTATTGTTGCAGGCTAGGGCGATGTTTATATTACTTCAAGAAATGCATTTAACTAATGATCAATGGGTTGATATCCAAAACAAGAAGTGGATTAGAGAAGTAATAGCCTCAGAAGGTAAAACTAACAGTGCTGCGGTAGCTATAATTATTAAAAATAAATATAAGGGAAAGATTTTAGACTCTAAGGCAGATAAAGATGGAAGATGGTGTTATGTTATTCTCTTAGCTACCCAGTTTGATAAACCTATTTTATTGTTAAATGTTTATGCACCCTGTAATGACCAGCATCTATTCATAGCATCATTATATCCAATTTTGACACAATATAATAAATATTATATAATTATTGGAGGAGACTGGAATTCTTATCAAAATCCGAAGTTGGATAGATCTTGTCCACAAAGAGCATTTAATAAACAAGCGGTATAAGTATTAAGTGATATTAAGGAAGACTTTCAATTATACGATCCTATTCACTATTTCAATACTACTACTAGCATAAATAATTATACTTTTTATTCTACATGTAATAAAATGTGGTCCAGAATAGATTTCTTTTTGATTTCAAGAATAATGGTTAACTTGGGACCCTTAGTTGTTACACATGCATGATACTTGTCAGATCATTCAAAAATTTCACTAAGTTTTGCTAAAGATCCAATGGAGACCCAGCGGCAAAAAGGTTTTAACTGGTCTCTTAACCCAAATTTGTTGAATAAAGAGCAAATATTACATGAAATTATAGGTCATCTTAAAGAGCTATTAGATAGACTAAAGAAACAACAAGGTGTACCTGACATTGATTGGGCAACAGTTAAAGCACAAATAAGAGGGATCTTTTTGCAAAAAGCTTCATATTATAAAAAAATACAAAATAGAGATATTCAAAAACTGGAAGTTAAAATTAAGACACTTGATCAAGAATTGATTCAAAACTTTAATACTCAAACAGAGGTGGAATTACTCAAATGTCAAAAAGATCTCTTCTTAATACAAAATAGTAGGTTGTCATTTCAGGAACATAGGATGTTAGTGAGGTATGCCAATCATGTTCAAACACCATCAAGGGCATTAGCTAGGATAATTAATCAATCGAGAACAGCAGTACAAATTTCTGAAATACAATATAGAAATGCAACTTATTTTAAAACTGAAGACATTATAAATGTCTTTGAACAGATGTATACTAGTATATATGGTGGGCAAAGTGACTTATCCCCACATAGAACTAGTAAGGAATTTTTACAAACTATTACATTTCCGAAAATAGAAGACAGTATTCAAAGGGATTTGATTAAACCGATATCTGAAGAAGTGATATATACAATTCAACATATGAAATCGCACAAGTCACCAGGTCCTGATGGTTTGACGGTGGAATTTTATAAGAAATTTGACAATATCTTTGGTAAAATACTCTCACGTGTATTTAATGATATAATTAAGAATAAAATCAATGAACCCCATTTCAATGCTTCAAAAAATATTTTTATACCTAAACCTAATTCTGATTCTCAAAACCCTGACAATTATAGACCAATTTCATTAATAAATGTAGATATGAAAATTTTAACCTCTATTATAGCTAATAGATTAAAAAAAGTAATGAATCATATTGTGTCTAGGGAACAGGCTGGCTTTATGGCAAATAGACAAACTAGTGATAATACACTTACACTACATACTTTAATAGCTTATGCTAAACAGAAGAATCTTAACATGTATGCGCTTATGATTGATGCGCAAAAAGCTTTCGACAGGGTTGATATAAATTTTTTGTTTGAAATTTTACCATATTTTAATATATCCCAAGAGTTTGTTCAAATGTTAAAAATACTATATAGTAATCCTTACATCATATTGTATATTAATAGACATTTTTCTAAAAGAATACAAATCAAAAATGGAACACATCAGGGTTGTCCTCTGTCTCCTTTATTATTTAATATATATATATATATATATATATATATATATATATATATATATATATATATATATATATATATATATATCAAACCATTATTCTTATATATTAAACAGAATATATACCACAATGCCCCAATAGTTTACGGAACAAAAATATCAATGGCAGCGTTTGCAGATGACCTGAATATTTATTGCACAACTCCAGTCTCAGACACTAAAAAGATACTAAAAGTGATAGATAACTTTTCAAAAGTTTCCAACTATAAAATTAATCTAAAATAAACTAGTATTTTCCTTTTGAGAACTCCAAAACCTTTTTCACTGTTGCCTCTGGTGGGACAAATAATGTGTAAAGATAACATTAAATACTTGGGTATTGGCTTCTCTACAGATAATAAAGACTTTTATACTACTAATATTAAAACAGTTTGGGATCAAATATTATCTGATTTTGGGAGATGGAAGAATCTACGACTACCAGTACTAGCAAAAGTATCTATTATTAAAATGAATGTATTACCACGACTATTATATATTTTTAGATCTGCTCAGGTAGTAATTTCAAAGACATTTTTTAAACGAATTCACAAAGAATTAGCTAAATTTATTTGGGAGCCAAAGAAAACAAGGATTTCGTATGATAAATTAATGACTCCAAAAAATAGAGGTGGATTGGAGTTACCAAATTTTGAAATTTACTATTTAATAGTAAACTCCAACAGACTTCTAAGAATTGCTAATTATAATATAACTAGCACTAAGTGGATATCTACCTGGGTAGTTCTGAACTATAAATATATTCTACATTTAAATATCAATCCTAAAGCCATACCCTTTTTAGGAAAAGATACTTTGAAATTATATGGAATAATAGATCACATCAAACTATATGTAACATCTATACAAACCTTATTTCAATCATTAGATCTTGCTCAACATATGATGGCTTTTCAACCCTTTCACAGGAACCCTAACCTGAGACTAAATAATCAATTAATTGATCTTACAGAATTCCCATTAATAGTCAATTTAACTTTAATAGATATTTATACACTTCTTAAACTCTCGGCTAGTCAGATAAGACAAGAATTAAATTTACCTAAAAATTATCTTGTTATTGTAAGACAAATTAGGGAACTTTCTATAAGTTACTTTAAAAATTTTAAACCCAGAGAAGAAAGTATAATTAAATGCTCGAATTTGTGGCAAGCTCTTCAACAAGATATTAAATTTATAACAGCAGCAAATAATCTAATAAAAGAGTTTAAATTCCAAGATAAAGTTCTTGTGTCAAAATATTGGAAAGAGAAAATCCCAGAGACAGAAGAAAGTCATATTATAAAAGCAATTGATTTGACTACAAAATCTATTTCTCTTCAAAAACTGATGTATACCCAATTGATGATATGGAATAATGCGTATTATACACGCCTTAGCCTGCATAAATTTAATTCTAAAAATTCTCCAGCTTGTCCATACTGTAAGGATCAATCAGCCGATCTTCTTCATATGTTCTGGAGTTGCAAATGCATATACAGACTTTGGAACTCATTAAAGATACAACTTCAGAAGATGGGTTACCAAAGTACAACATTGTCATGAAAATTCATGATTTTGCATATTCCCCCAGAAGAACTTTCTAAATCTCAAAGCATTGTATTAATCAATATTTTCCTATTAATGAAGCTATACATAGCTACTAATTGGTTAGACCCATCCAAAACATTATGGAATAATTTTAGAGTATTAGCAATAAGGCATATAGTATCTCACAAATCACTTTTGAACCAACATAATAAAAATATTAACAATCCAAAAATATGGGAACAAGTATTCAATATTATACTAGCATAATATTTCAAATTTGAATTTAACAAGAATTATTTTTACACTTTAAAAAAAAAAACTCTGTTACAGCAAACTGTTCATTGTTTGAATTGATCTTAACTACTTTTATATTCTTTGTGTATAATTCAATGTGTTACTTGGAAGCATTTATGTAAATATTGTATATATGCTGTGGTATTATTGTTAGTTATAGTAGTGGATAGTTTTTCTTATTTTTTTTGTATTGTTTTAATTTTCTATGGAATATAATAAAACAATAAAAATTATTATTGAAAAAAAAAAGATTTTTTTTTGTAAATTATAACAGTTGTAGTAGTGGATCAATATATTGTTTTTAATTCTCAGTTGTTCTATGACAGTTAAGTCTAGTGGACTAGAACAACTATCAAATTACCCTCAACTGGAAAAACAGAAGAAAATATAGGTGAAAAAATAAGTTTGCCATTGAGACAGAAATTCCTCAGATTATCTGAAATTTGTGGAAGTGTAATAAGGATATATCAAATAACAAAAGGAAAAATAAATCAGGAAACTTCATGAACAGTGGATTCTAAATGTTTTGATTTATCCAAACAGAAAAGTTAAGTGAACAGATAGATAGAAACCATAGATTCTTGAACTTATCACTGGATGGCGAATTAAGTACAGACCAAAATAATTTACAATCATCTTAGAGGCAGCTGAAATATTTTTTCTGCTTCTTCTATACTGAAACTCTTCTTCATCTATCTGTTACTAACTACCCTGTATTTTGAACTAAATACCAGTGCTTCTGAACCTTCAGATGAATTTGACTATCTTTCTAATAGTACTCTGCTTTTTGGTGATGACGTTTTTAAGGATTTAAGTATTTCCAAGAATCTGCAAGATATTCAGATGAAGAAAATGAAAACTTAAATAACTTAAATAGGGATTGTACACATGCTGAATGATTTCCAGTGAAATCATAGATATGGGAAGAAACTGAAAAGTACTGGAACAACGTTTTTTTCTTAACAAGACTGAGAATGAAGAGAAAACAATCTTATAGGTTCATAGGTTCATACTAGGCTATCTGCCCTGGGGCAATTATAAGCCTAGCCCGATTCTGTATGGCTTACACCACCCCTTGATTTGAGTATACTGTGCCCTTTTTAAGGTTTAGTTTACTGTGCCTCTGTCTAATAGTGACACGGGAGTAATCCCTGGGACAAACCTACGATCCCCCATCCACTTATCAAGATTCTTCTTGAAGAGATTCAGTGAGGTGCTCTGCCTCACATGAACTGGAATTCTATTCCAGAGCGAAGGGAGCCTCTGGGTTATGAACCTGTCCCTCCAGCAAGTTCTATTTATTTCTGTGCTGAGGTTCAAGTCCCTCGAGCATGTGGCTCTAAGGGATTTAGATTTACTGAGGTGGAGCATGTCCATTAATTCTGGATTTGACATAGCTTTGTATGTCAGGCATAGATCGCCTCAAAGTAGGCGGTATGCAACTAAGTAGAGCTGGAGTTTTTTTAACTGAGCAACATATGGCATCTGTTTGAGACCCTTGATCCTCTTGGTGAGATACTTTTGGGGTCTTTCTAATTGCTGCAGGTGTCGGGTAAGGTACATCCCAAAAGGGGCATTGTATTCTATGATGGACCTGATGAGGGATGAATAAAGGGGCACGATTACCTCTCTTGATCTAGATGTGAAACCCTTCGTGATGAGGTGGGCTATGTAGAAGGTCTTTCTAACCACTTTGGCAATATGGTTTTCAAAGGAGAGATTGCTATCAACTTGGGTCCCCAGGTCCCTAATAACTTTCTCTGTACTTAATGGGTTTCCGCCTATGTGGTAATTTGTGGGCACATTGTTTTTCCAAAGGGTATGACTATACATTTTTTGGCATTTAGCTTTAAACCATGGTGCTGGCACCAGTTATCTGTCTCTGTGAGACCTTTTTGAAGGATGTTTGTGTCAGCTGGAGAGTTGATTATGGCGCCCAGTTTGCAGTCGTCTGCGAACTTGGTGAGCCATAGTCCTCCCACGTTTGCCTGTACCTTGGAAAAGTATATACTGAACAAGAGTGGTCCCAGGACAGAACCCTGTGGGATGCCACTTGTGACCGGTTTCGTGTCTGACATGGCTCCAGCAATTCTCACTCTGTGGGTTCTGTCTTTGAGCCAGTTTGTGACCCATCTTGTGACATAGGGGTTTATATTTAAGCTGGATAGCTTATCTATGATGCCCGAGTGGGGTATTGTGTCAAATGCCTTTGCAAGGTCCAGATAGGCTGTGTGGACTACCTTCCTTTCATCTATGGCTTTGGTGACTGTTTCAAAGAAGTCAACCAGGTTCAAAAGGCAGGATCTGCCCTTGACAAAGCCGAACTGGGTAGGATCTAGTGTCTGTAGGTCCCCAATGTCTTTGTTTATGAGCTCCATGATGATCCTCTCCATAGCCTTGCAGACTAAGCTAGTCAGGCTTATGGGGCGATAGTTTCCAGGGTCAGTAGAGGCTCCACCTTTGTGGAGTGGGACCACTGTTGCTGTATGCCATTCTGTGGGCACATATCCTGTAGTGAGGCTGAGATTGTATAGCTGTTTTATTTGAGAGATTAGTTCCTCTTGTAGTTCATGTAGGACGCAACCTGGGACGCCATCTGGTCCCATGGAAGCATTGTTTTTTGCTTTGGAGAGGGCAGCCTTCACCTGAGCATCTGAGATGTTTGGGAGGCAGCCCTCTGCCGGGATAGATACTTGCTCTTTTGGGGGGGAGAGGGGGGAGAAGTTTGCACTGAACCTGTCTGCCGGGATAGATACTTGCTCTTTTGGGGGGGAGGGGGTGGAGAAGTTTGCACTAAACCTGTCTGCCAGGATATTGGCGATGTCTGTGGGTTCAGTGTATTTTTTGTCGTTTAGAATCAACTCAGAACAAGTCTGGGAGTTGCATCCCAGGTTTCTAACATAACTGAAAAAAGCCTTATGATTGTCTTTGGTGTCCTGTGCAATTTTTCTCTCGAAGCTGGCCTTGGAGGATTTTATGAGGGATCGTAATTTTTTGCTAGTACTGATCAGAGATGCCTTCCCTATTAGGGATTTTGCTCTATCATGTAGTAGCTTCCTCCTTCTGTTGTACAGTTTATTTATGGCAGGGGTCCACCAGACTGGATGCCTGCCTTTGGATGATTGGGTCTTGGTTTTGTTTGGGATAGCATGATCCATGCATTCCTGGAGATGTCCGTAGAATGCATTTATATAGGATTCTGCAGTTTGGGCTGTAGTTTCCACTGGCCCTGGGGCCTTGAAGTATTCCACTTCAGTTTTGAGAAGTGAGAAGTTCGCTTTTGAGAAGTTTTTCACTGTGGTTTTCTGGGCTGGGGGTGGGGTCAGGATGTGGACATCCAGTGAAATTAATTTATGGTCTGATCTTACCAATGAGGGATATACTTCTGGTGTGGAGCGTAGAGTCCCCATGTTGGTAATGATCAGGTCTAGTATGTTGTCCCCTCTTGTGGGAGTGGTGACTAGTTATTCCATAGCATTTGACTTTATAATTTCCAGGAATCTTTGGGCTAAGGTGCTGGGGCTTGAGTAGTGCTCCCAGTCAATGTTTGGGTAGTTGAAGTTGCCCAATATAATGGTGTTCGGAGAGATCTTCTTGTTCTCCAGTGTTTTCAGGAAAGCCGAATGGGATTCCTGACTTTGAGAGGGTGGTCTGTAGGATGCTATAAACTGAAAAGCAGTCTTGCCCACTGTTAGTTGCACATGGATGGTCTCCGATACTTCGTGCAATGCCACTAACCTGGAGGTGTGGATATCCTTGATAAATATGGAAACTCCCCCTCCTTTTGTGGTTCAGTCCGGGTTTTGGGGCCGAAAAGCATGATACAAGGTATAGCCTGGTAGTGCTGGGGTGCTCTCTGGAGCCTTGAACCAGGTTTCTGTCACTGCACAGATATCGATGTTCTCCATACTGAGGAGAGCTTCGAGTGCGTGCATCTTGAGGTTAAGACTTCTGGCATTTAGCAGCATTACCCTTAGTTTCTTGTTCCTTGTGCTGTCTATGGGGGTGGGTTTGACTTTTGAGCCTTGCCTAAAAAAGGCACTATGGGGGTGGCAAGAGCCTTTGCCAATATCTGAAAGCCCAGTGGTGACAGGTGCAAGCCGTCCCTAGCGAAGCAACGTGGCTTGTCGAGCATGTCATCCCAGGCTGACAGACACTGGATCCCCTTTGAATGACACCAAAATTTTAGCCAATTGTTAAAATCGATCATTTTGTCTTTGTACTGTGGCATCATTCTAGGTGAGGGTAAGATGCTGCTCAAGGTCAAGGTCATACCAGCCTGGGCTACATGATCAAAGAGCTCCTCTATGTCTCTTTTCATGTAGTCCAGGGAGGTACGTCTCAGGTCATTCACACCAGCATGTACAATGACTGAGTCATATTTGTATTTGCTTTGGAGTGACCTGAGTGCTTGCGTTATGTGTCGGATCCTAGCACCCGACAGGCAGCTCACCGTGACCTTCTCTTTATTCAGCCTGGTGATCGGGACGTCAGTGTGTCTGACAATAGAGTCACCTATAACAAGAGTATCAGGTGTGTTATTCAGCCTTAAGGGCTGTGGCTGCTTGGCACACTGACTTTGTGGGTTATGTGTTGTGTGTGTTTTGTTTTGAGGTAGCGTTTGCTTGGATGTCTGCTTTGGAGGTCTCTGTTGCTTAGGTAGATTTTTATTTAGAGCCTCCGAGTATGTTTTTGTGTATTTATGTGTTTGGTTCGCTGATGTGGTGGGACTATGTGATACTGGAATTGTGTTGTGTGAGGTTATCTTCTCCTCCTGACTGGTTACACCAGTTTTGAGATGAGAGAGCTCAGCCTCCAGTTTGGCTAAATAGTTGCATCTCTCACATATATTTGAACCTGTTTGGAGGAGGAGAGGGTTGTCCGTGTACATGAGACAGTTGTAACATTGCCTCAAAATTCCCAGATTCACCAGCTGGACTGGAGAGGAAACCATTGACTGACCTTTGGACATGCTAGAGTAACAGGTAAACTGAATTTAAGACGGACCAATAGAGGACAGGGTAATCGTAGAGAGTATAAGAGTAAATAGTGCTTATGGTTTAATAGTGCTAACTTGTAGGATTACTTAATTTGACCAGTGAAGGGCCTTAGAATGAAAATATGGTGTTTAAATTGAGAGATAGAGCAGTTCTAAGGGAAAAAGTGAAGAGCAGACTTTGTGGAGCCAGGAATAGTTTAAACCCAATTAGGCAGCGCTGCCCGCTGTTGTGCTATGCACAAAAACGCGCAAAACCGCGCAAACGTGGGTTTTAAGAGAGGAAGATGAAGGAGTTTTGGAATTGACCCAAAATGGCCAATAAAACTACAGTTTCAAGTCAGTAACCACTCCCACAGGGGCAGGCAGGCTGCTCAATGTTTTTCACTGCCACTGATCAACAGAGAGACTTTCCTTTAGCCCAAGCAAAAAATGGCCTCACAGAAACTTACAAACAGTTCAAGAACAGCAAGCCTGTAACTGAACTTTTTTAAATCTCAGATTTTTTTTGTTTTTTTGTTTTTTCAGAGATAGCAGAGGTTAACAAGTATCAACAAGTTATAACAGTGCAGTAAATGACCCCACACAAGAGTGCTAGGCCAAAGACATATAAAATGCAAGTTTTGAGAAAAAAACGATTTTAAAAATAAGTGCAAACAGGAAATTCAGTAAACAGCTCTAGGTTGTGCTCTAAATACAGTTACTAATGCAGAAATCAAATTTAACAAGCCGGAAAATGCTCAAAATAGGTGGCTATGCAGAAAAACTTAGCAAATAAACAGAGGAAAAATACTTAAAGTCTCAACAGTGGCTCCTTTCTTCTCTCAGCGTTTTCTCCTCTTGGTGGGTGCTTCACCAACAGCCAACAAGCCTGAAAAGATGCCAAAACCACGAGGCAACCAGGTTTTAGAGAGGAAGATGAAGGAGTTTTGGAATTGACCCAAAATGGCCAATAAAACTACAGTTTCAAGTCAGTAACCACTCCCACAGGGGCAGGCAGGCTGCTCAATGTTTTTCACTGCCACTGATAGATTTATTAGTGTATATGGAACTGTGACCTACACTATACTGAGAAACCATAAAAATCTTGAAAAGCATGGAAGAAAATGATTATGTGCAACATATAGTGGAGGGGAGTGATTCTCTCTCTTCATGGTAGTTGGCTAACATACATTAGTCAATTAATATAACACAGTGAAGCACTGATTCACAAAGTAAAGCTGCATAGAGAGACTCATTTAAATGTCTCTGCATCAGCATACCTCTCAACTTTACAGATTTTCGCAGAATGTCCACATTGTTGCCTCATATTTTTGATCTGTTCCTCATAAAATTTGTGATTTTCTGGCAAATCACTTGGATGATTTGGAGATTGAAGTCACTAAATAATGAGATACATGTGTGTTTCAGACCATATTCTCAGAAAAATGCATGCTAAAACAAATCCTGTTATTTTAGCAACTTTCTAAGTTTATAAGAGCAATATTTAAAATATGCTCCTATTTTTGGGCCTCTGTCCCCATTCTGTCAGGCTTTGACCAGATTTTTTTATGCTAAGAGGTTGAGAGGTATGTGCATCATACACTATGTTGTCAGACCTAACTGCACTAGTTTTCCCCTACCAGCCCATGTATTGCAATAACATAAGTCTATGTCACCTCTCCATATACACACGCTCTCCCAGTCATTCACACACACACACACACACACACACACACACACACACACACACACACACACACACACACACACACACACACACACACACACACACGTGCGCACTCGCTCCTGTATGCAATCATACATCCAGATATCTAGAAACAAATTCTTATATTGCTGCTCATGTTCAGAGAAACACTCCTTCATACACTTGCATGTGTGCTGTATCACACATGTGAGAGCGCACACACACACACACACACACACACACACACACACACACACACACACACACACAAACACGCACACATACACACACACACACACACACACACACACACACACACAAACACACACACGTGTATCGTCACACATCCATGTAATCAAAAACAAACCCCCATACTACCACTCATGCTCACAGAAACACTGGCACACCTAAATGCATGCTGTAAACCCCACACTCATACATGCACACATGCACATCCATTCAGCAGCACTTATGCCCCTACAGACATGCATGCAACATGGCCACACATACATACAGACACCTGCTCACATCCTCACTCACATACCTTTCCTCATGGTACAAACTGTGACCAGTTACATAGGAGGGAATGGGTGTACTCCATCAGAAAAAAATGGTGCACACCTTCCTCCATGGCAAAATCAAACAAAAACAAGCAACCTCAACGGAGTGATTTTCTGAATGACTCTGCCAACACATTGCTAATTAGCATTAGCTGATTCCCAGAAGGATGTATTTGAATGTGGCCTTCACAACAGGACCACTTTCCATGCAATACCACTGTGACACAAGGGAAATGCTGCCAGACCAGCTAGCTGGAATTTTGTAAATAATTATATGTCATTTGTGAATATTAATATGATTTATAAAAAGTGTGACAGAAGGAGACACTGCCAGCCCAGCTATCTGGAATTTTTTAAATAATTCTATGTCATTTATAATTATTGATATGATTTATATAGACCTGTATGTTATGTACAGAGCTAAAATGTAACCACAGCATGCCCTGCTGGGTTAAAACAGAAATGTATCTAAACTATTGTAATTGTGTAACTGTATATGTTTTAACAGTAGACACTGGCACATAAATGGTTAACTTGCAAAACTTCAAGAAAATAAGTTGAAATTAAATTGTTTTATGATTGTGCTATAAAACTTAACTCTCAGTTTCAGTGTAGCAGACACAGTGTCTACAGCTAAAAGTTTATTGTATTGTCTTGGAAAAGAAGTAATTACTAGGTTTGAGATGCAGAAGTGTTTTATTGTTTTATGACTTTCAGGATCTGCAAACATTTGAGGGATATATATTTTTCACAGAGAGATGCTAAAAATTTTGTACTGTCTAACAATGGGATAGCTTGGAAAGAAAAAGTGATATCGTCCAAGCTAACCCAGCAGTAATATCTGATACTAATTTAAGAGCTCTGTCAGAGAGAGATTGGGCATTTTGTATTTTGTCTTGGACCTAGCAAGAACATCCACTCATCACCACCTTCTGCACTTGCCTTGCTGTAAGTTTTTAGGGCATAGTAACTCTTTTAGATATAGTTTGGAATATAGTAAAGATTATTTTAGATGTTTTCTGTATTTATTTGAGACTGTCCTGCAATGTTGTTTTAAATATTTCCTGTGATTTTGAACTCTTATGTAACTGAATACATATTTAATATTGTCTTGTTGTTTTATTATTTATTATTAAATATATTTAAAACCTATCTTTGTGGCTGATATTTGTAAGACATATTTAAGGTCTGAGAGTACTTACAAATCTATTTGGTGACACTGTACAGGCCACTCCTAAATAGCCTTGCTGTTGGTCATACTACCATTTGGATTAATAGTAACATTGCACAGTATGATTGTACACCCTTTGTTAAGGGCCTTAAATGTAGTTGATAAGATTTGTTGGTGGCAGTGGAAACTACCTTATAGTCTGGGTAGAAGGGGGCATAGCTAATAAACTTGTGCCAGCCTTTTCCCAGGAGTGTGTGTGTGTGTGTTTGTATATAAGTCAAACCTCAAAAGAGTAAATGTGTGTCAGCTACTTGGCCAGGGACATGAAGCACTGTTTGGACAGAGAGGGTGCTGGAGGTTTTGGCTTGGCCACTCAGCTGAGATCTCAAACCTATAGCTGTGCCAGTAGGGTGTCTTATTCGGGATGTTGAGAAAGAGGGAGAAACCAGCCCCAAACTTACTGTGGTCTCTGTGTGCTCTTAAGGGAAATTGCACTTTACTGTGTGTGTACTTGTCATCCTCCCAGTGTGTATGTCATATAGCTATTGCCAGTGGTGAGGATTGAGGCTCCTTGATTACTGGGTCAGTGCAGTGGCGTCACAACAACTACAACTGGAAAAGTGTTGTGGGAGAACACTCTCTAAATCAAAAAATAAGTCATTCTGACTGTGTATAGAATAAGTAATTGACAACATGCCAAGAAGGTAGTTGTTAGAAACATATTTAGTACTTCATAAATATTAGAAAAATCACTGTAACAGTGGAAACAGCAATTGAAAATCAGAAAGATTTCAAAGCAAAATATGTTGCAATGCTGCATAAGAGAAAACATCAACAGAACTTTAAAAGACCTGTGCAGAAAACTGCAGAAGAAAATAAAGTTACTTCTTCCTTCATTTGTTTTGGGAAATGGCACACGAATGTTGGGTATAAATTTAAGCTAAAAAATTGCCATGCTAATGGTAAAGTTAGGCATCCCTTTCAGTATAAATGTCTCAGCCTTGCAACCACTGAGTCACTGGATAAGATGTCAATCCATCCTTCCTAGATCTGGATTAAAAAAGTCATCTGAGATGGTATGAAAGAATGCCACAACATTTTAACAATGCACATTGTCTAAACATTGAATTGACATTTACCACTTAATGCTCAGCACTGTAAAATCCTATATCTTACAATACAACCTCAGATGTGAAACATCTGGTCAACTCCTGGAATGAAGCTCTACTAAGGGGCAAAATATGGTTAAAATTACACATTTCTACTGTGGTGCTGAATTACATAGAGTAGATGCTATTCCAGTCCAAAATAATGTAATTCTGAAATATTCTACATAAATGAGTCACATTATTCATTCCTGGCATAACCCAAACCCTAGAAAACCCATCATATAGCCACTGAAGTCTTCCAAATGTGGCTGTTCCCATAATGCTACCTGTATGTTGGACATGATAATGAATGTATTTATGTATGGCAGGTAAAAAAAATCCCTCTTACATCATTTATCACATCTAAAAATACAGGGAGATAATGATGTGAGGCCCCAATAATGAAGCACAGTCTGATTTCTCTCAAAAAAGTGTTGCATCATTCCTGTGCTGTGAGAAGGCATCTTATAAAACAAAACAATGACCCCACACTTCTGTGTGAACCACTCACAGACTGCTGCAGAGCCCTGCCTGTAGACTGGTACCGGTTCTGCAGTCTGATGGCCCTTCTGTTATGCAATGCCAGTAGTTCTAAAATCAGCGTATAAATGGATCATCACTTATACTGGGAAAGCCCTTTTAAATTAATGGTCCATGTGATTATATAGACATTTTATATTATAAGTCAACACCAATATAAAATTTATAAGTCTTGTGTTATAGCAAAGGTGACTTCCATTTTTGGAATGGTGCTCCGCATTTCCTCATTATACTACATAGCTTAAGGAATCACAGTGCCCTTTTCCAAGAATCAGGCATAGTGTTATCTGTTTGTTGGAGTGCTACACCAACAGTAACTTACTTTACAACTTGACCATAATATTCAGGTGAAGAAAGGATTACAGAGAATGCCAAGCAAACATTTCCTTTCTACAGCCCAGAAGGCTCAAATAGAGGAGTCAGGTTTGTTTTCACGACACTACCGATTGATTTTTATTGGTGTGAATAATTGCATGCAATTAGCTGGTTTTCCACACAGTGGCAATTTTTCAATTTACTGGAGATTACCTATTTAACTCTTAGGGTGTGACTTAAATAGGACATGCTGGAGGGACAGATTTATCTCCCAGCGACTGCTATGCATACCTCTCAACCTCTTAGAGCAAGAAATCTGGACAAATCCATGAATAAAAGTGGGACAAAGGCCCAAAAAGAGGTACAATTTTTAAATATTGCTCTTACAAACTTAGAAAGTTGATGGAATAATAGGTTTTGCATTAGCATGAATTTTCTGAAGGATATGAAGTTTGAAACTCAAATGTCAGTCATTATTTTCTAATGTCAATCTTTAATGATTTCCTGATAATTTGCCAGAAAACCACAATTTTATGAAAAAGAGACCAAAACTATCAAGCAAAAGTTGGGTCATTCTGCGAAAATCTGTACAGTTGAGAGGTATGCTGCTGCATCTTTGGAACAGGCTGCCAATTCATGTGAAACAGAGCACATCTATGACACTGTTAAAGAAGAACATAGATGAGTGGATGGGGCACTGTAAATTCTTACTGGGGATAGCTCCCACATCCCTCCTGGACATGGGCAGTCATCACTGAATGCAGTCTTGGGTGCTGACTTGGATTTTCATAGTACTAGATTGGGATGAAACAGCTATTTCAAAATGGTTGATAGCCTAGTAATCTCCTATGATCATATGACTGAAGAGTTGGCATATGCAAGCAAAGGAATAGTGGTGTGTGGGGTGTAAGTAAAGGGATATGGGGGGGTTGGGGTGCAGGGAGGTTTACACTCCTGAAAAGAAATCTTTTTTATCACAGATTTTTTACTCCAAATGCTGTTCATATTTAGGAGATCTTAATTATTTGTGATCATAGCTGTGTCTGGCAATCACAGATAAGTCAAAAAAACTGTCATGCAGTGATTAAATATGCATAAAGTTAAAGCATTTTGGCTGAACAGAAATTAGAACTGATACCATATGCCAAGGCAAAGATGGGCATGCCTAAAGACATAGAATATGTGAAATACAGATGCATATGTAGTAACACAGGTATAGACTTGTCTCTCTCTATAGGGTCAAACCCTTCCATTCTCCTTCAGCTAGAGTAACCATTGCTCACACTCATCTAATCTCTTCTCTCCTCTATACCTCACCCATATTTACAAATCTATCTAAAAACAATCTCAGTAAAATGCAACATTCCTACAATAACATAGCCAGATTTGCAACAGGAAACCCTTTCAGAACCCACCACTGTTATAAGCTAAAGCAGCTTGATTGGCTTGAACTGCAAAATCAGCTCAATTTCCACCAACTGACCATTGCCCATAAGACCCTTTACCAACCAACAAGTACTCCCATACTTTCTACCCTCATCACCCCCTATACCAATCTAAAGACCCTACGATCATCACACAAACTGCTTGTAAATATTACGAAATCCAACAACAGAGCTGCGGACTCTCTTCTCTACTACTGTTGGAAAATCATGGAACCTACTTCCTCATGAACTTACCTCTCTGCCCTCTATATCACTTTTTAAAAGTAAACTCAAACTCTTCCTCAAATTACACTGGTTGTGCCCCTGTACAAAGCCTGACTAAGCAATTAGCTCTTCTATCTTGCCTCTGCCTACCCTCTTCTTCTCTCTAATCAAGTCCTACTCTCCTTGAATACAACATTCCCTAGTCCTACTATACACCCTTATTTGCATCTTCTTGAAGCTTAAGATCATCGAGACTACCTTTTACTATAGTAATTATTGTTTATTATGCCTCTTTTCTTGTATTATGTAACAACCTGTTGTATATATTACTCTCTAATATGAATGTATTGTCTAGCTTATATGGTAATCTCTGAATCTATTCCTTTAAAGTTCTTTTACCTGTTAATAGAGTTTAGGAGTTTTGTGTGTATATGAACTGTTTGTTTGTTTTTGATATCTGTTCTCTTGGAGCTTATCTCCCCGGGCCTCTACTGAAAATGGACATATATATCCAGTTAGACTAGCCCGGTCAACAAATGTAAAATAAAAAATCAAAATAAAAATAAAATAGACAGGGCTCACTGCTCCAGAGCTGTTGCACAGATAACACCCACATATGATAATAAGTCAGTAGTATACAATGTACAAAATGGGTAATGTGTACAGTTAATAAAAAGGCTTACGTGTGAAGACAGGACAATTAACATGCTAGCTATACACCACAGATGTGTTTCTAACAAATGTAAGCACTGCTGTACATACTGATATTGTTCATTAATGTGACGGCAGAGGATATTGTAGTGTGGATATCTGGAAATCCATCAGGTAAGATCCTACACTAATATACATGATTATAATCCATGGTATATTTGTGATGTAGGTGGTGTGATGCCACAAAATGTCTAATGTTATGTGCAGTTGGCATTTAAGCCTCATTCAATGAGAAATAGGTCTGCACAGAGAAAGAAACATGACACAGTCTGCAGCACAGCAACACAGAACAGAAGGCAGTGAAATATGGGATAGAAAGGGCACATACTCATGTATACACGTGCATACTACTGTGCAGGTGATAGTGGTCAGCAACTATGGTCAGATGTAGAATAGGTACACAAACATAATAGGCATACTGGAGGATATGGCTGCAGTGGTGATGAGCAACAATGTTGCGTACACCTAACACAGTTGTATAATATGTGAAATCATACAGCAATGTGGAGCAAAATTACACACACAGTAGGTGGGACTTGTCTGTCTGGGTTAATATGCATGTTGCAGCATGACAAAGTATGGCAATCTGTGGTATCACCCTCCACAGAGGATAAACAAAGCCAAATTAGGAACATGTATATCACTCCAAAAGAAGACCACCAATAAGTTAGATAACACAGGAAAACCACCATGGGTTAGAGGAACGCAGTGCACCAGTCAGCATCATCTATCTTAGGGATAATGTGGCATATTTTACATTTTGTAGGAAAGTGTCATGTATCCCACACAGACAACAAATTTGCCAGGGAACACTTAATCAGCAATGTGTCAAGTGCTGCCATGGGAACCATGGGGACACACATGCAGATAAGCCTGTCAGGTGACATACCATGCATATACTAACAGTGAATGAGAGATGTCTGGATGTAGTGAGTACATAACTCTGCATTCATGCATCAAACAGGTGCAGAACCCAGATTACATGCAACATGGAAAGCAGTGCAGGGACACAGTCAAGGCACAGTAGGTATACACACGACTACTGCACAAAGAAGGGCAACACGTAAAAATGAATGATAACACAGGCAGAAAGACTAGTATATACAGTGTGACCAGTGGGTGTGATGCACACATCAGGAGGATAAGGACATAGACTCATGCGGTGCGGTATGGATGTGTTCAATAGGCCATATGATATATGATTTGCAAGTGTGACAAGATGCCAACAGCTATGTAGAAGTGGTGTGGCCAACAATATGCATGCGTGTCTACACATACCTATGCAAAGCTAGTGGAGTGAATGTCACAATATAAAGCAACATGCTGCTGCTTTGCTACAGGACATACCAAATATACATGTAGCATGGAATAAGTAATGCACATGCAGGGAAACACATGTGCACTCACAGGCACA
Source organism: Protopterus annectens (assembly GCF_019279795.1). NCBI lineage: Eukaryota > Metazoa > Chordata > Ceratodontiformes > Protopteridae > Protopterus > Protopterus annectens. The sequence goes on from NC_056737.1 coordinate 956,488,926, forward strand.
TGAAATATGTGAACATAATGGGAAGAAAAGTGAAGGAGGTTGTGACATGCAACATAGTGAAGGGGTGTGTATATCTCTCTGTGTGAAGATATGTGATGAGTGTCATATAATCACAGGCAACCCAAGACTCACCACACAGCAATGATACCTTCACCCAGGGCATCAACTGTGCATCAATAAAGACAGGTGACAAAGATATGGGCATGTGAGGCACATGCACACAGCATATATCAAGCCATGGATTCTACAGACACATTACTATGCCACAAAGGGGCAACACACCCAAAAAGGCAGTAACAGCAGAAGAAACATATGTGCCATGCAGCAAAATGGCTGTGGTGTTATGCCACTATACCATTATGGATAATATTTGTTGAGTGCTGTCACACAAGACCCTGATAATAGAGGCCACAGCACAACATCTGTAAGGTACACAAACAGTAGCACTGCACTTTTCTATGGAGAGTAGCATGCATGCATGTGTTGTGAAAGTGTAACCCCAACTGGGGGGCACACAGATAACAGGTCTTTGTAACCTATACACAGCATTACACTTGTATCCCTGCAGCAATGGCTGCCATTCCATACAAGGCTGGCAGACAGCATGAAGTCATGTGTGACAGACTGACATGGGTAATATTGTACACAAGACTACTCTTATGAAGGGCCTACCTGAAAGAAATGACCATCTCAACTCAGCAAAGGCAGCATCAAAAGCCTGCCAGATTATGTTGGCCATTTTTAGTAAGACATCCAGGAACAAGGTATTCATCTATTCCTGGACCATTTCCCGGCTTGCCTGTTGCATCTCCTCCTGGGAGTTAACATTCTCAACTTTGGGAATGGCAGAAGAATGAGTGGAAACAATGTCCTGAGTGCAGGTGTTGCATCTGGTTCTGGATAGTTGGTGTCTCTCTGGTTGACCTGTGGTAGGGTTGTGTTGCTGTCACCTGCTCCTCCCATCAGATTGGCTATCCTTATGTGTGAAGCCTGCACACAGATAGGTATTGTCAGCAGAAAAGTTGCCAGCATCATGCACAATATAACAGCACTATAACAACACAATTCTACAACAGCACTGCAGATATGCCATACAATATGACATAAAATATGTAGTCAGATATTAGGGAGATGCACGGACATGGATAACTATGTAGACACTGTCACTTATCTGGTCACCAATGTCTTAATCCATGCCAGTAGACACACTGTGTATGACAACAAATAAATAAACGAATACACCATTGTACTGAGGTAAGGCACCACAACATATTAGAGGTACAATAACGTGGACGTGGTTCATGTGCAAGACATGTCAGCATGACAGACAAGGATGGATTAACACAGTAGTGACTCAGTGATGTATCCAACTGTGGGATGCACAAGGCACACACCCCTATGACACACTAGAACTTTGAATAACCTACACATGCAATGTGTTACATATCATGTGTAATACAACACATGGTGTGACTGTGATGTGCATCCAATAAGTGTATGGTATTACTTGTGGGTACATGGAATGACACAGCTTGTGTAGAGATGGCCTGTTCATCCAGACACTGCATGGACACATCAACCTGTCAGATGTGTTGGACCACTGTCCATTGACTGAAGGTGGTCCATATATCCTGGAGAGCAATGGTGTAGAACAAACAAAAAAGCAGTGTGAAAACAATGTCATATGATGCACCATGGCATATAGGACAGATTGTTGTTGTCGACTGGGACAACACTAGCAAGCAGTACTGCAGATCCACAAATGGGAGGTAGAGTAACCACCTGAGGACATTAAGGAAAAGCAACAATATATAATAGGTAGTCTACAAAGTCATGAACTATTGTTGTAGTGTTGTCACACGTGGCTATTGTAGGGGTTCAGAAAGCCACAGGTTGCAACCTTTTAATACACACAGCTGCTGTTTTGGAAGTCATATATTGATAACAACATACCAGAAAATACCATTGGCACAGTAACTTGTGCATGCATAATGGGTCATCTTTGACCATGAGAATGGTGCAGCATTACCCAACACATGCAATACAAGAGCAGTATGCCAGGGTGAGGACATCTGTCTAAATTGTACCCCATTACACAGAAGGAGAGGTATGTCTATATAAATTGTATTAATCACTTGTAAGGTATACAGGTATTTATTTTTATTTTTATGTTTCATTCATCAACCACTGTAGAATTCTGATTCAAGTAACCCATTTTCAGGTTCAATCTGTGATGTGCACTACATACATGAGCACAACCACAACCTTTCAAGAAGTAATAGCTATAAGGAAGGTTTATGTTACTATACTAACAATGTCAAAATCCTGCCAAAAGTATGTACAGAATTTACAAATATACAATTTCAAGAAATTATGGAAATGATTAAAGCTATGTCTGGCTAGGAAAACTACCCGGGCTGAGCCTGAAAATAGTCAGTATTGATCAGTTCACTACTCTGGTAAACAAACAAACAAATAAATATATAAATAAACACAATGTGGATATACTTTAAAGAGGGGAAGCAGAAGAGAATGAGGCAGATGTCACCTGTTGTTATAAGTCTCTAGTTAAAGAAAAGGAGTGCAATTATTGTTAGTAGGGGAAATGCAACACAGAGAGTGGTTAATTAAGATTATCGCCTCATTAAGATAAGACATACAGGTAGCTTCTTTGTGTTAAAACATGTTTTTAGTTAGTTTTGAATTTCATGGTATATTCAGACTAATCAAAATTTTAATGGGAGAGAATTCCAAATATAGGGGTCCATGTTAGAGAAGCTTTGGTATGTGGAATACAGCCAACTCCAATGCATAAATAGTGACGGGGTATTGTTAGGCTGTGATCATAGCTTTTAGCTGGTGAATCTTTTAGGTAGTTAACTTGTGAAAACAGAGAGAACATTTCAGGTTTAGAAGTCTGTAGGTGAAAGGGTGGTATTAGGGGAGACATTTTCTACACATGTCCACATTTGGCTTTCTTCGGAACAGTATATCAATGTTCTTTCTTTGGTGCAAGAGTAATAAATTTGCAGATACTATCGGCTGTTAGTTGGAAGAAAGGTTAGTCTTTCTTGAAGCCACTGGTTAAGAATGGCAGTCTGTGTTCAAGACATGCCTTGCAACTGCCTTTCCTTATAGCTGGTCTGCTTTGGGGACACAGGAAATAGAATATTTTATTTGAAAAGGAAAATTGTGATTTAATTTTGGATTTCATTGTGGGAATATAGGGGTGGGTGCTGATGTTTTTGCCAAGCCAGATCTCTAGGTATGTGAAAAGTGAGTTTCAAAGTATTCAAGGCTACTTTATTATATAGCTCAGTCCTTGGGTATGAAGGAATGCCTTTGTCTTGTGACAAAGATTACTTGTTTAATATTAGTATAACTTCATTAATGGTAAGCTATGTGGATAGGTGTGAAAGGTCTTCCCCTAATTTTTGTTAATGGTGAAGGGGAAGGTGTCAGCCCTATAAATGAGGATGTTATCAGTGTATAGGATAATACTGATTTGAGGGAGATCCATTAGCAGTTTGTTGATTAACAAATAAAAGAATTTTGTGGTATAATACCGTATATTACACAACAACTCCCCCATTAATATTCCAAAACGTGCACGCTGATTGGTCAACGTGCACATTGTAAATCAGAGTTATAGTAATGGAAAAAGGTCTGGTCGCTCGGACTTTTTCTATTAGTATAACTCTTTTTTTTAAAGCAACAGAGAACGCAAGCTCTCCATTGATTTTACACATTGCCTCGCTATGTTGAACGAGTTTAACATAGCGAGATAGCTTTAAAAAAATTAATGGAGATCTTCCAATCTCCGTTGCTTTTTGTAAAGGTGTCTCGCTATGTTAAATGGGTTTAACATAGCGAGACAGCTTTAAAAAAAGAAACAGAGATTCTCTGTTGCTTTTTTTAAAGCTGTTTCGCTACATTAAACTCCTTTAACATAGCGAGACAGTGTGTGAAAAGCAAAGGAGATCTTGCTTTCTCCGTTGCTTTTTTAAAAACTGTCTCGCTATGTTAAATGGGTTTAACATAGTGAGACAGCTTAAAAAAAGCAACAGAGATTCTCCTTTGCTTTTTTTAAAGCTGTCTTGCTATGTTAAACTCCTTTAACATAGCGATACAGTTTGTAAAAAGCAACAGAGATCTTGCTTTGTTCATTGCTTCCGCCCACAGCTCTGATGTACTGTATAAGCATATGCACATGTGCAGTACATCAGAACTGCTGCAGAATACCAGACAGCTGCTGAAGGGCAGCAAGGAGGCATTATACAATGCCATTATTTAAGAAAAGCAATTATTTTTTTTCTTAAATAATGTCATTGTATAATAGCAATAACCCACTTCTGGGTGTGGGTAATGCTGGATTTACCCACGGTTGTCTTTGTTTGGCCACTCGGGCTTCACCCTCATGACCAAACCACACCAACCATGGGTAAATCCAGCATTACCCTCACCCAGGCATGGGTTATTGCTATAATACTCTCCCTGTTATACCCCTTTCTTTATATGTGAAGAAAGGAAACAGAGATGTTCCCTGACTTTGAATTGTGTGTTAATGAAATAGTACCTGTCACCTATAGTGCCTTTTTTAGGCAAAAACAAAAGGAAAACCACCACCACGTAACAGGTACAAGCATGCAAAATCTAAAGGTAATGCTACTCAATGCTAGAAGTCTAAACCTCAAAATGCACTCTCTCGAGGCACTCATAAAAATGGAGAACATCGATATCTGTGCAGTAACTGAGACCTGGTTCAAGGCTCCAGAGAGCACCCCTGCAATACCAGGCTACAACTCTTACCACACTTTTTGGCCACCAAACCAGGACCAAAACACTAAAGGTGGAGGAGTGTCAATATTCACCAAGGATATTCACACCACCAGGCTAGTTGGCCAACACAATGTGTCTGAAATTCTCCAAGTGCAACTAACACTAGGTAAGACTGCAATCCAAATTGTAGCTTGCTACAGATCCCCACCATACCCCAAGATTCTCACTACACCTTTTAAACATACTGGAAAATATTAAGATAGAACCAAACACCCTAATACTGGGTGATTTTAACTACCCTGCCATTAACTGGGAAGACTACTCATGTCCCAACACCTTGGATCAACTAATCCATAGTCCATATCCTAGACCTGGTCATTACCAACATGGCAAATCATGTTCCATCACATACCTATGGTCACCCCTCGTTAGTCAGGTCTGACCATAAGCTAATCACCCTTAACATCCACATCCCACCCCACCCCCAGTAAAGAAACCACCATAAAACTTCTCCAAAGCCAACTTCATGCTACTCAAGTCAGAAGTGACAAACTTCATGACACCCATGCCTGAAAGTTCAACTGCTGAATCATCCCAAATAGAACCAAAATGCTCTCATCCAAAAAAGGAAGCCAATCTGGTGGTCCCCTGCCATAAACAAACTTTACAACAAAAGGAAGAAACTTTTGCAGAAAAGAGGAAAATCCCAGGATGCAAAATAGCCTCAGTAAGAAACTGAGATGCCTCATAAAATCCTCCAAAGCTAGTTATGAAAATAAAATTGCCAAAGATTCCAAAGACAACCACAAAGCATTCTATAACTATGTCAAGAATCTAAATGGCAATGCTCAGATCTGCTCTGAGCTAAAACAGAATGCCAATAAATATACTGATCCAAAGAATATTGCCAATATCTTCAGTGCTGCAGATACGATTCAGTGCCAACTTCACCCCCCTAAATGGCCCATCTCAATACCGGAAGATTGCCAAATTCCAGTACCACACAGGTACAAAACACACTCTCTAAAGCCAAGAATACAGCATCCATGGGACCAGATATGGGCTGTGTACTACATGAACTACAAAATGAACTGGCACCTCACCTAAGTGTCATGTTTAATCATAGCCTCACCTCAGGTTCGTGCCCACTGTGTGGCGCAGAGGTACAGTTATCCCAATTCACAAGGAGGGATCCACCTTGGATCCATCAGTCTGACAAGCCTTATCTGCAAGGCCATGGAGCGTATTATCATGGAACTTATAAACAAAGACATTGGCAACCTTCAAACACTGGACCCCACCCAGTTTGGGTTTGTGAAGGGCCGATCTTGTCTCCTGAACCTGATTGACTTCTTTGAATCAGTCTCCAGAGCCATGGACAAGGGTAAGGTGGTCCACACAGCCTATCTAGACCTTGCCAAGGCCTTTGACACCATCCCCACTCTGGAATCATAGATAAACTTACTAAGTTGGGTATTAATCCCTATGTCACCCAATGGGTTGCTAAATGGCTTACTGATAGAACCCACACTGTAAAAGAAATCCAGCTCCAGACAAATGACAAGTGGAGTACCTCAGGGTTCAGTCCTGGGGCGCTCTTGTTTGGCATCTACTTCTCTGAAGTACAGGTCAACACTAAGGGACTCTGGCTAACAAAGTTTGCAGATGACTGCAAACTGGGAGCCATTATTGAATCCCAAATGATGTGGATACTCTACAAAAGGGCCTTACAGAAACAGATGCTTGGTGCCAGAGCCATGGGCTCAAGCTCAATGCCAAGAAATGTATTGTTATCCCCTTTGGGAAAAACATGTATCCATGAATTACCATATAGGTGGCAGTACACTAAACACAGAAAGTGTGATAAGAGACTTAGGGACACAGGTGGACAGTGGTGCCACAACAGTCAGGAAATCCTTCTGCACACCTCATCACGAAGAGCTTTTTCATCCAGAAAAAGGAGGTCATTGTACTCATCCCTCATTAGACCCCCATTTGGTATGTACCTCTCAAGACATCTACAACAACTGGAAAGGCCTCAGAAATACCTCACTAAAAGAATCACAGGCCTAAAGCAGATGCCAAAAACTCCAGCTATACTCTGTCACATATAGAGCTGTTGGACATGCCAATAAACAAAACATGCTGGAGGGATAGGTTCCTGACCCAGAGACTCCCAGACTCTGGAATATATTGCCCATACATGTCAAGCAGAGTGCCTCTTTGGACCTCTTCAAGAGGAACCTTGACGATTGGATGGGAGAAAGGAAATTCACCCCAGGGATCGACAGGGGTCCAGGAAAGTAATAATGTGAGAAAAAGCCAGGGAAGAATTGTATGGCTAGGCTTGTATAGGCCCTAGGGCTGATAGCCTAGTACCAACCTATGAACCTATGAACCTACCTGAATCCTGGGAATGTATCATGGCTGAACTGTGACAGCCAGCAAGCAGGGAAAGCAGACGTCTCAGCTGTTTTTATTTTAGAGAAACTTTCATATTTCAGGCCTAATTTTACATCTGCACTTGATGTTCCTGTTTTGAGAGGTATGACCCTATTTTCAGACTTGATTTACCTCTTCAGACAATTTTCAGAATCCCCTTCATAAAACATGATTTTTAAAGTTGTCTATTACACAAAAAAGCTGAGTATATGACCAACATACTAGCGGCACAAATAATTTAAGGAAAGAGGAAATATATCTTACATCTCCCTTTTTTAAAAGCAAAATTAAATTACCTTGACTGGTAGAAGTTTTCAATATAGTTCACTGAAGTGTGTACAGATTTTACACTGTCTCTCTGATAATGTGCTTAATAGTTTTGTATCATTTTTGTCACTCACTGTTCTTAAACATGTATTTCTGAGTAGCAGCTTGCATGCCTACTACAAGCAAGAAGAGTTATGTATTATGTGGCATTTAAATGTTATGCTAATTAAATGTTTAGATGTTTAGCTGGGTCCTTATTTTTACTTTCAATGTTTGCAGACTAAGAGGTATGCTGGGAAGGAATTTTGGCTTGTAACAGCGCAGAACAAGGAGTTAAGTAATGCTTTGTTGTCAATGAGCTCAAAGTATTTGCATAGGTAAATGAAAGCCAGTACTGTTATTAGACTCTTGTCTGAATTTTGCAGAATAACATCTCTAAGAATGCAGAAAGTCATCATTATGCTCAAAACAGATAAAAGGCCATGTTGATGAGGATGCAGCATTTTTGAATGCATTCTGTAAGTTTTTTTTTTTAATATTTTTTCAAAGATATTGCCAAGGGTTGGCATGAAAACTATGGTTCTCAAATATTTGGTGCTTTCTGGTTTATTGCAGAGCTGCTTCCTGGTTGGCTCTCTTATTTCTTTTGTTTTATGTAATTGCTATATATAGCATGGCCTATTGTTTTGTTGTATCCTTTGTGGCTGGACTATTTCTGAAGCTGCACCTCAAAGCACTGATGGGGATACATTTTAAATCCAAAAAACAAAGCCATCCTAGCTTCCATGTTTCAATAATCCACAATGTGTTAATGTGTTAATTAAATAACAGCAATAGAAGGTTATGCAACCATAGCAATAGACTGGTTTTGGCAAGAAACCCCACATTGTTTAGTAAACTGTATACCTAAAGTGATGTTTTTTTTTTTTTGAATACCTCTGCACCACAAAAGGAAAATAAATATATACTGAAGTTGTTTTTTGTTCTAATAATTATATTTTTAAAGCCAGTGACTTTATTCCTGTCTGTCCCTTATCTTTATTTGACCACAAATTTCCCTCCTACTGTTCTTTCACTATTGTCATCAGAAAGCAAACAGGTGTCATTCATGAAGTCACTTCTTTAGAACTACTTAAATGCTTCCACCCTCCCAGATCTAGAATACTGAGCTAACCAGCCAATCCATGTTGGACCTTAGTTGCTCACTCTCACTATAAATTGTCTTTAAAAGCACTTCCCAGCCTCATGTCATCTGTTTATGTTAGTGAACAGTAAAAGATCAAATGGGGAAGTTCCTTCTCTTACACTGCTAAAGACTGAGTTAAAGCTTGCCTGTTTGATTTCACAGTGCAATAACTTGAAATATTATCCCCTTTTTCTATCTTACTTTTAAAATCTGCAAACTCTGGGAAAAGACTACACTTCACTGGAGATCGATCCTTCCTCATATTCGTTGTGTTCTACCACAATTATATGCACCCTCTGCTGCATTTTCTTTACCTGTCTAAATACCTAAACACCAGACAAGTTGGAAGGTCAGCGTGCTAGTTTCACCTCTGTCACCAGCTTTTTTAGTGATATGTCCCCTAAGACAGTGTGCAACATGCCTGGTGATCACACATAATGAATTTATTTTCAACATTATAAATTCTTCTAGTGAGAGGTGTAAATACATATCTAATCTGGATGTTTCTTTTTTAACTAAAAAAGCACCCTGTGAGCTTCATACACCTCCAACACAATCCTTTACTAATCATACCAAAATGTCTTATGCTGAGGCCATAAAAAAATTGCATCCTATTGATATGTTGGTACTCTTAAAGCCAAGTGTCACCAGACTGAAACTGCAGAACAGCAATTCCTGAACATCGCTCTTCTCCTTTAAACTTGATTTTTGCAAGGGGGCAAGCCTACCACACACTCAGACTTATATAAATATATATATATATATATATATATATATATATATATATATATATATATGACTCCCCTTCATATGATCGAATTTCTCCAAACTCAAAATTCATAAGCCCGAAGCCAGAATTTCGAGTTCAAAAAAACTCGAAAATATGAAGGGGACATAACAAAAATGTACACCTTTCTGATGTTTTTGCAGGGGGGGCTTCAACCCCTGCACCCCCCACACACACCCTACTTAAATATTCCTACTCTGGGTTTGCACTACAGCAAAGGAAAGGGAAATCTCTCATTCCATGCTATATGTGTAAGCGCAAAATGGAAGACTTTCCAGCCTTTCGCTATACTGCGGTCACGTAGCATGCGGATTTAAACTGCAAGGGTGCAGGGGGAACTGGCCCCCTGCAGAATGGTAAGTGAACCCTTTTTTCTCTAACCCTAAACTTCCCATTCACAATTTCAAGTGAATGGAAGTTCGAGATTTTCGTCTCAAGCTTATGCATTCCGAGCTTCCATTCATTTGATATTGTGAAGGGGAACCATATATAGATATATATATATATATATATATATATATATATATATATATATATATATGAGGGCATCTATAAGCCTAGCCAGAATATGTTGGCTTTTCCCACCCCCTTAGATTAGCTCCCTGTGTCTCGGTCCAGCAAAGCCATTAGTTCCTGTGCCTCTGTCCAGCCGAGCCACTACAGTGATCCCTGGGGTAAATTTTCTGTTTCCCATTCACTCGTCAAGGTTTCTCTTGAAGAGTGTTTTATAGATATATATATATATATATATATATATATATATATATATATGTGTGTGTGTGTGTGTGTGTGTGTGTGTGTGTGTGTGTGTGTGTGTGTGTGTGTGTATATTTAAATATATCTATATATCTATATATATATATATACCAACTCTAAGATCACCATAGCTCAGAGAAAATGGAATATTCCAAGAAATGGCCATGTGAAACTTGGTATGTACAAGGCCGATTTTTCATACATTCAGTCTTTTTGTATCGGTACTTGCTCATACAGTTCCCTACATTTCAAATGATTACAAAAAAAAATCACCCCCAAAGCCTCCTAGAAATAAAATATTGCCTCAACAAAAAAAAAATAAAAAATCAGGCTACTCATTCACCTCATGTTTACTGCAAATATTAACCTTAAGTGAAAACACTCTAAATATTCAAATCTAAGCCACAGCAGTAAAATAAATGTTTTAGTTTAGGGTGACTCTGTTGTCAGGTGCACTGACTCATTGCTTACAAGACTGGATAAGAAGAGCATTACAGTGAGTTGTGTTCCAGGTGATTTTGACATTGCAAGGGTCCTAAAGATGCTTTCACCTGAGACATATAACTTTGTCATAATAATGGCCCTAAGTGGAATCATTCCATCACCTTAAATGATGCCTAGATGCAATAATTGCTGTCATTCCAAGAGGATCTAACATGTGTCAGTATAAGATAGTCAACAGTCTAGCTTGCTTCACGGAGGATGACCTGCACCTCTCATTCCAAGACTCGTGCCCACTGCCTAAAGCCTTTGTTGTCTAATAACATAAGTAAAATATTAGTTCAAGAACTGAATCACATTAAGGTGGCATTTCTCAATGCCAGAAGTGTAAACTATAAATTGTCTGATTACTGAGGCACTCCTGCATTTGGAAAGCATCTAGGTCTGCAGTTACAGAGAGTTTGAATGTAAAGAGAAAACTCACTCTGTATCTGGGTTTGTGCTCTTCATGTCTTCAATCCCAATGGCAACCGTGGTAGATTATCTATATATTTAAGGAACATATTACCTGCAGTTGGCGGTAGTGCAGTGGTTAGCATTGCCGCCTCAAAGCAAGAGGTTCTACGGTTCGATCCTCAGCTTGGTTGCCTTCTGTGTGGAGTCTGCATGTCCTCCCTGTGGTCATGAGGGTTTCCTCTAGGTGCTCCGGTTTCATCCCAAAGACATGCTGTAGGTGGATTGGACACTCTAAATTAGCCCTAGGTGTGAGTGTGTGCATGTGTGTGCCTTCTGTGGAAGGTTGGGCGCTGGGCTGGCAACTTGGCACTGTAAAACTCCACTGCCAATCATGAGTGGACAGGTGATCCACTGTGATGACCCCTAACTGGGAAAAGCTGAAAGAAGAAGATTACCTGCAGTCAGATTCCAAGGGACTCACATACTAAACTCACTGAACTACAGGTCACTTTAGATGTGATTAATTATCAGCTAAAATTTGCTGTAGAACACCTTCTTTGTTCTCAGATGATTACGTAAGATTCCTCAGTGTTTAAATGGTTTCCCTATTAATAGAAGATATATAACATTGGTTGATTTTAACTACTATTGAATAAACTGGTACATCTATATCTTCAATGTCGAATATTCCAAAAAAAAAAGAAAGGAAAAATTAGACTTCATAAACAAAAACTCACTTGACTAGTTAGTAAACAAACCTACTTGAAGACACATCATTCTTGACCTGGTTCTTATAAATATGGCTGCCTGTTACATGACTCATACGGCATCTCCATCCCTAGTGAAGTCTAACCACAAACTTGTGATCTTTTCCTTTACACTTTCAAAAACCCCTAAAGTAACACCCTTTTCCCTCTGAATTTAAAGAATTGAAACATGGCAATGTATGATCTACTGTATTAGGAATAATAAAAAATTCACTTTTTAACTGTACCACTCCTGATTTTGATACAGTACCAAGCTTTACAAAATAATTCTACACCCACTTAAAAATGAAATGGTAGAGCAAGCAGTCCCCTACGAGAACCAAGTATAATGGCAAATTCAAACATAAATCATCCTGTTGATCCAGTCCCCTTAAATAAACTCTACAACAAAAGAAAGACACTTCATCCATAAATTATAAAGCAGATCCAAGATTCCCCTACTGAAGGAAAATGTCAAAAGCATTACCAAAAAACTGAAAACCTCTATCAGATCCACTAGAAGAGCCTGTGAATTTAGACTGGTTTCTGAACTCAAAGGTAATTACAAATCCTTCTTTAGCTATGTTAGAAAACTAAGAAATAATATCCCACATTGTTCTAAATGTTATGCTAATAGCAGCTTATGAGAATCTAGAACATTCCAAGCTAATTGCCCTCATGAATGAGGATCGACATAAGTATTTACATTGCAATTGTGCACATACTCCTTTCTATTATCATTGATAACTTTGTGTGCATGGAATTATTAAGACAAAAGGAGTGCATCATGGAGACTTGTGTAAATACCACATATGTTTAATAATTTACTTTTCTGTGTAATTGTGGTGGTCATAAGTATTCACCTCCATCCGCAGATATGTATGACTTCCACAAATGTATCTGAGTTGCAACTTTTACAAAGTGGTTTGTCTTACTGTCTAAATCTCTTGTCTCATCTATGTTGAGTAAGGATGACTCCATGGGTACCCCCATCACTGATTCTACTGATGCATACTGTGATGATCCACCACTGGACCAGTAATCAAGAAGTCTCAATCCTCACCACTGGCAACAATGGGGGGACGTAACCTAGGAGGATGACAAGTACACACAGTATTTCTAGATGCAGCTCTCTGCATCAAGTGCAATTTCTCTTAAGAGCATACAGAGACCACAGTCAGTCCAGAGCTGATTTCTCCCTCTTTCTCCAGATCCCCAGTAAGACTCCCTACCAGCACAGCTATAGAGTTGAGATCTGACCTGAGTGGCCAAGCCAAGACCTCCAGAACCCTCTCTGTCTAACCAGTGCTTCATGTCCCTGTCACACACACACACCTGGGAAAGGTTGGCACATGTTTACTAGCTCTGCCCAGACTATAAGGTAGTTATCACTACCACCAGCCAACTCCTTATCAGCTACTGCTATGTTAAGGCCCTTAACAAAGGGTGTCCAATCATACTATGTAATATTAATATTAATATTAATAGAAATGGTTTGTTTGTGTCTTTCAGCTTTTCCTGGTTAGGGGTCGCCACAGCGGAACTCCGGTCCACTAATGATTGGTAGTTGACATTTACGTGCCGAGTTACCAGCCCTGATGCACAACCTTCAACAAAGGTATGCCCATTCATGCATGTCTCCACTCAGAAGATGCTTTAGCTGTGAATCGAACCAGAGAGCATCTTACTGTGAGGCGACAATGCTAGAAATGGTAGTTTAACAAAACCAAAGCTATTGGGAGTGGCCCACATGGTGTCACCAAATAAATATGCAGGTACTGTCAAAACTTAAATATCTCTAGACAGATCATCCCAAATGAAAGGTTTAAATATATTTAGTAATAACTAATAAAAGAACAAAAACTACTCAGTATATATTCAAAGTGACATCAGAGTTCAAAATCATACCAAATATTTAAAACAACATTGCAGGACAGTCTCAAATAAATAAAGAAAAATATCTAAACTAAGCTTCACTATATTTCTGACTATATCTAAGAGAGTTACTGTACCCTAGAAACTTACTTACAGAGCAAGGAATATTTTTGTGGTGAATGGTTCTTGTCAGGTCCAAGGCAGAAAACAGAATGCCCTGTCTCACTAAGAGATTTCTCAAATTAATATCTCAAATATTACTGCTGGGATAGCTTGCAGAATGACATCATTTCTTGTTATCTAACTCTATACCAGGTGAAACCCCCAAGCTGGAAGCTTGGTAGTATTTAGCATCTACCTGTGAAAATACATAGAGCTCAGATCTTTGGCAGATGCTGGAAGTCATAAAACAGTTGCATTCTTTCATACTTTCAGAGGTAGTAATTAGTTCACTCTGAAGACAATACAGAAAGCTTCTCAGCACAGACTCTGTTGTTGAACTGAAAACTGAAAGATAACATTTTATTGTTTAGCCATAAAGTAATTCAGTTTCAGCTATTTTTCTGAAGTTAACCTCCTGTATTCCAGTTTCCACTGTTAAAACATATACATTTAAACAGTTGCAATAGTGCATGCACATTTCTCTTCTCTTCTAGTAGGCCAACTGTGGTTACATTTCAAACAGCACTTTGCAAAAACCTTTTCAACACGCACTTCTATACCAGAGTTTGATATACGCATGACATATAGTTCTAATACATTTGTAACACAAGCATCTTATATAAATCATGTTGATATTCACAAATGACATATAATTATTTACAAAATTACACATAGCTGTGCTGGCAGTATCTCCTTTTGTGGCACATACAGCTTTACATGGAGCTGTGCTATTGTTTACTGCATAGACCCTGGGTAGTTTTTACCCATGGGCACAGCTATGGTGGCATGGTCGGTGTATGTTTTCCCATCCATTTTTGCATATGTCCCTGGTGCATCACATTGACATTCTGCTGCTTGATATATGCTACACATATGCATATTCATTTATCATGCTCATTCTGCCTTTTCTTTCTGATTTGCCATCACAAATTTGTATTGATTGTGCTCAGAGACGTATTCCAGTGTGCAAAAAATGTTGCACTTAGCTTGCAGTATACACTAACAGGTGGACCATTGCACTTTACTACACAAATAATTTGTCCAGGCGTATAAATAGACTGCAGTGTATGTTCTCCACTATTGTTTATTTCTTCTTGGTATTACTGATGTCACTGAAACATTAAAGTAGAAGGAGATGTATTCTGCTATCTGTTCCACACATGTACAGCTACAGCTGGTCACATCTACATTTACGTCATGCAGAGGTAATTTATCCACAGCTTATGTCTCTGGTCTAGACCCTTAAGCTTATACCTTGCTGTGTGTTTGGGGTTCTTTGCAGTATTATGCTGTTTGTATGCCATTAATTGTATTTTAAAAAGGGAAATAAATAAAATTAACAGGCAAGTTAAACAATGCAAAACAAAACAAGGAAAATTTGAGAAAAATGGAAATAAAAAAGTTAACCATGATAGGAAACATTTTTATAGGTTCATATATAAGATGTAGCAGGGGTAAAGTGATACAGATCAGGGCATACCTGTAATGGTTTGCAGTTATTAAAAATTATGTTTAACCACATAACAAATTGTATGCAAAACATCTGGCCACAAAAAGGACAAGGTAAATTGTGATACTTAAATAAATAACAAACTGCAGCCACCAAGGAATGAATGAAATATGAAAACGCCCAAGTGCCATACCTGAACTCCAAAATACTTTATTAAAAAAAGATAAAATACATTTCAAATGGCTACTAACACAGGGTTAAGTGCTTTCGTCAAGGAAATGATATGATCAGAACTACAAGCAGTCACTGACAATTCCATTTAAAGCTCTGAAGAGCACCAAATACCTGTGTCCCTCCCCAGTCAAGGTTCGAAGTTAACATAGATACAATCATCATAACCTGTACATGAAAAAACACGAACCTTTACATGAAAAAAACATGAAAGAACCCCTCAAAATATCAACGGAAACTGTATAAAATAATAAAAATATGATAAAAAAATAAACACCAAAAAATCAACATTCACTCTCTTTTTTAAGTTCACTGAATATGGAAATGTTCTCTTTTTAAGTTCACTAAATATGTAAATGTTCTCTTTTTAATAACTATTGATTTGTTGGCGTTTGTTTATTTTTTTTATCAACATTTCCATATTTAGTGAACTTAAAAAGAGAGCGAATAACTGCTGATTTTTTGTTTATTATAATCTTTTTATTATTTGTATACAGTTTCAGTTGATATTTTGAGAAGTTCTTTCATGTTTTTTTCATGTACAAGTTCATGTTTTTTCATATACAGATTATGTTTATTGTGTCTATGGTAACTTGCAACCTTGATTGGGGAGGGGAGCATATATTTGGTGCTCCTCAGAGCTTTAAATGGAATTGTCAATGGCTGCTTGTGGTTCTGATGATGTCATTTCCTTGAGAAAAGCGCTTAACCCTGTGTTAGTAGCCATTTGAACTGTTTTTTTTTTTTTTTTATCTTTTTGTTATTAAAGTATTTTGTAGTTCAGGGGTGGCACTTGGACATTTTTTCTTGTTTAATTTGTGATAGTAATAACCTGTAACATCAGATAATAAAATTAAATGTGATAGCATTAAAAAAGTACTAAGAAAACTGGACCCAAGCAAAGCACAGGGAGGGGATGGAATTAGTAATAAAGTTGGATAACACTTCAGAATTAACTTACAGTACTCCTATATTTGTTATTCACTGTGTCATTTAAGCAGGGGGCAGTTGTTCAAGTTTGGAGACATATACTTTGTTAGACCAATTTTAAAGAGTACATGGACTAAGACAAACACAGGTTTATACAGACCCAAGACCACATTTTTGTTGCTCAAAAATAATGAGAAGGATATTTTGGATACATTATTTTAAAAACTGTAAAGGCTGAAACTTGAAATCATGTCAGCATGTATTTGTTAAGCATGCCTCTGTAACTACATGTAGCATGATGTATAATCATATAAAATCGTCTACAAATGAAAGACTATGTTGTGATATAATGTATGTGATCTATCATTAGTCTTTTACAGGGTCATACATAAAACTCTGACCAGTAGATTAGAATAGTGAGGTATTAATGCAACCATGACAAAATGAATAGCTGCATGGCATAAAGACAGGACATGGCAAGTACCATACATACTGTAAGTTGGACAAGTGAAATTCTAGGCTATAGTCAGGGTGTTCCACAGCAGTCTGTACTTGGTTCATACTTATTCGGGTTGTTTCTTTTCCTGAATTATGTTGTTCATCTGAGGTGTTCTACTGTCTGTATATAGGTGACTTGGAAATGGAAAAACTGATTACAGCTGTTACAGACAGAGCATGTCTGCAAAAGAACTTGTCAAAATTGACCATTTGGACAGAGGAGAATAATATACTAAAAGATACTTCAAAAGTTACGCATGTGAGCTTTTGGTCACATAGATAGAATGGTGAATATTTAATAATAGGGTACAGTGATTGAAACTGGATTTTTTAAGAACCTAGGTATATAGGAACATTTAACTTTGAATTTTTCTGATCATATTGATCATTTGGTTAATGATAGTTGTAAAATTATTGGTTGTATAAAAGACATACAGTGTAAATCAGAAATCAGAAATAATGAAATTGGTGTTTATTGTTACATTGGAACCTAATTAGAGTGTATTATTATAATATAGAAACTATATAAAAAAACTAACATGAGTAAATTGGGAAGAATACAGAGAAAATATACCAATGACATCTACGGGTACAAAAGTTATAATGAAAAAGTAAAATACCTGAGCTTGTGCAGTGCCTTATATAGATATTTAAAATTATACATTATTTAGGTATAAGAGGCATATAGAAACAACTATATCCAAGAATGCTTGGGATTATTAAAAGGTATTAGAGAAGCACATTCATTTTTCATGCATATCCATATCTAGGACTATAGATTGGCTACCCTAATGCTATGCTGGTTTGAAGCACAGATTTTGAAAGGGAATTAACAGTCACACATGGCTGGATTACCATATATAGCCCTTGTGGACAGGGTGGCATTGATTAGTATTTAGCAGTCTGATTCAGATGTTGGGTGCTTGGCAGTAGCAAGACAGCTTTATCTCCAGGGAATGTGAAAACCTATTGGAGACCCTACATCAGCACCATGTAAGACTGATTTGAGATTCAGGTATAGACTCCATTAGCTTCACTTATGGGAGGACATGGTGTTCTGTGCTAGTATTGTAGGGGGACATGAGAAGACCATGTGTGCTTGCTAGAGATGTTCATTCTACATGATAGGACATGCTGCATGGTGAACATGGCAAATACTCCACAGGTTAGGAGGATTTTCTTGTGCCCCTACGGATCAGGGTGGAAACCAGTACATTTATGTTGCCGTGGCAGAGATTGCACATATGATATTATTCCTGTTATGTACATTCCATCAGTGAAGCATCTCTAACTCTCAACTGTTCAGATTTTGGAAATACGCCCCCTATTTTTTGTCAAACGTTTGCTCCAGTATCAATATTTAATTAAAAGTATTCCTAATTTTAGTCCTTTTGCTTCATTATTTTTTGCTTTGTAAGTAGTTGTGAAGTTAATGGAGATACACATATATTTTTTTTGGTGTCTACTTTACAAAACTGAAATACCACAAAGTTAAACTACTAAATATCAAGATGATAAAATCAAAAAATCACTATATCAAAATTGCAAAACCAAGACATAGAAAACATCAAAATTTTAAAATATCAAAAATGACTTCATCAAACAGGGGCAGCACCATATTTCGAGACATTTTTTTTTTACATGGCTGAAGTGGCACATTCAGCTTCAGAGAAAGAAATTGGTTTGTTGCAAATGTGTGGGCAAAGAGAAGAATGTGAAGTCATCATAACAAACTCAATATACAAACAGGGGGAAAAAAAACAAAATTTCATATTTCTCTGCTGTCACTCTGTCCTTCAGCCATGTGTCCCCATAAAAAATTTGCAGGGAATGTGTCCACTGCCTAGGCACCTGAACCACATCAGACATTTACTCTGCAACCCTATCAATTCACAACACCTTAAACAGTAAATTTGTATCTCTACATTCAAATCACACTCAATAACACAGCATAAACATACATTATAAAACAATAACCTTGCAAACCGATGTCAACAAAACTAGCAGTAGCCTAAACAATACAAATGTGAAAACAGTCGTACACAGCAAATAAAAACACTACAATGATTGCCTTTTCCCTCATTCATGCAGGGGAGCAAGCCACCCTGCACCCCCCACACCCCCTCTCAAATTAAATATGCTAACTCTGAGATCACACTGCCTTGCAAAAAAGGACAAACCAACAAAAATAAAACTTTTTTATCTTTTAAATACATACAAGTGTACAAGAACTCAATGTCCACCATGTTTTTTCGTTTGTGGAAGAATGCAAAAACTCTTCAAGGAATACTACCCTTTCTAACTGTAGCAGTACTCAGTGTAGTATGGTTTGACAAAGTAACCTGTGACAATATAAACTTTCAAGATTCTGAAAGTTTGACTTTATCATCTCATTTAGTAGTTCGACATTGTGGTATTTCGGTTTTGTAATGTAGACCCCCTAATACACCTGTCTTTCTTATTCCTTTACTAGACCCTGGCTCTATGTAGCAGCTGGGGATACTGATGTACATAAGGCAACCCACCTTTCTGGCTTCCTAGCACTTGCATAAGTCATACCCTTGTTGCTCTTTGTATAGGGATAGGAGCATACTTGAAATGATTTGCTTTTTAACCTTTTGTAGCTGTTATTGGGGATGTCTTTTCCACACTCTACTACTGTCCTTAATATAGGGTAAGATGCTGTTGATTCACTACCTCACAGCTCCGGTCGCACAAAACCCAGTGGAAGGTGTGAGTGTGCGGAAGGAAGAACCAGTATCATGCACCTACAATGACCAGCAGCCAGTCTCCTGACATCCACTTGCCATCTGATACTGATACTGATGCTGCCCTGTCCACTAAGAATGAAGCTACCATACACAGCTAGGATTCCACTTATGGGAAATCAATCACTGGGGTGGTTTGGCATAATGGTTAAAGTCTTCACCTCATAGAACTAAGGTACAGAGTTTGATTCTGACCTTAGGTTATTGGCTAGGATTAACCTGCCAGCAGATCATGCCAAGCTGTATAAATTTATTAGCTTGTTTAAAGCACACTGAAGAAGGCTAATATTTAACTGAGCTGAAACCAGCCTGTTTTTTGTGCTTTAAACAAGCTAATAAATTTATACAGCTTGCCATGATCTGCTGGCTGAGTTTTGTTTATTGGATTTCACTTTAAGCTGTGTAGTTGCCGTACGGGCAGGAAACCACTTCAGTCTAAGCTTAAAATAGCCATTCAGAGCAGTTAGCTCTCTGAATCTGACTAAAATGCAGTCATTGGACCAGTATGGTCCACTGAGTTACCTGTGAACACATAGCTCATGAACATGACTGGATCCCTGTTGGTCTCCACCTACTGCTGCTGCAGTCTAATGAATGTGGGCATCAATGTATCTGTTCAGCCCACAATGACCTGGTGATGGGCACTGAACATGTCATACACTGGAGGGCTGAGATGCACGATGCTTTAGAATAGCAGTATTTACAACTCATGCTTTCAGCTAAATGTTATGTGGATACAATACTGGGCATTGCACAGTGACTATAGATAACGATTTCTATATAACAACATGTGCAATATGTGAGCTGACACACACTGTGGCTCATTCTATTAGGGGTATGGGTTAGCAGTGCCATGGGCATCATGCCATGGTAACTGATCTGTTGGCTAGTCTGTAATATTACCTGGAAGGTGCTGTAAGTGGTAGTAATGCTTCTATACTGCCTGCTGGTGGTCAGCATTCTCCACACCAAAGTCTTATTAACAGTTTTATCCACCCACTGGTTGAAGTAGTGGCACTCAACAACTTGTTCGGGTATATATATCAGACTCTCCACTGACAGGGACAGCCACAGATGTGGTAATGGGTGCAAACATTGATGATTTTGGTTAAGATACTCCATTCCACACATTGTCACTTTACCAGTGTCACTGGTCACCACCTGCATGTAGTGGTGATAACTGCTGTCCCTTCCACCATCAATGCTGTAAATGTAGGGAACTACCTTTGTCTGATGCCACAGATTTTTCAGGGTACAATCATTGCCATTCACATCAGCCTAACTGTCACTCACTAATGGGCACTTGCATGGCTGGATATGTGTGTATATATATATATATATATATATATATATATATATATATATATATATATATATATATATATATATATATATATATATATATATATATATATATATATATATATATATATATATAAAGGGCCTATATTAGAACATTGAAGTTTCAAAACTTCGAATGTTCTAATATCGAACCCTATTCAGCAAACGCTGAAAGTAGCGAAGAAAACTGAATTCTTTCCTAGGGAAAGAATTTGGCTGTCCGTTTCTGTTGCTGCGCTATTTTTAGCACTGTGGTGGAAAGTTACGGGTCAGGTTCAGGTAAGTGTGCGATTGGGCGTGGGTTGGGTGAGTTAGAGTTAGGGTGCGGGTCAGGTAAGTGTGCAATTGTGTGGACATGAGGGTTAGGGCAGGGTAGGTGAGTTAGGGTTAGGGCACTGGTGAGGTGAGTGTGCGATAGTGATTGGACCTTAGGGTTAGGATTTGGGTTAAGGTAAGTGGATAGTTAGTTATGTATGTACAGTTTAGTGTATGGTTAAATGTAAGATTTTAGGTGTATGTGTGTGGATTGCTGTTTGTTTGGTGTGCTTGTGTTGTGTGTATGTGTTTTGGAACAGCAAATTTTTTCCCTAGGAAAAAATTCGCTGTTCTGCATGTTCGATGTTGTAAGCGTTCGCTGAATAGGGTTCGATATTAGAACATTCGAAGTTTTGAAACTTCGATGTTCTAATATAGACCCATATATATATATATATATATATATATATATATATATATATATATATATATATATATATATATATATATATACGAATTCGACGATCTAAAACAATCGACAACGCAGATGAGGTGATCCATATATATATATATATATATATATATATATATATATATATATATAGCTATATATGTGTATAAATGTGACTTAATTTATACTTATGTTAAATGTGTATACTTTGTTATTCTTTGTTGGAGCTTTTCTCCCTGGGCCTCCACTGAAAAGGGTTTCTGACCCAGTGGACTTTCCTGGTAAACAAATGTCAATAAATAAATAAATAAATAATACTTCTAAATCCTGATGCTCAGAAGATTGACATTTAAAATCCCAAAACTGCAAAACTTGATGAATGTCGGATTTTTACTAGTGTAAGTAAACACTTGGCCAACATGCCCTTTTCTCCATTACAGTGAGATACCAGAGTTGGTATATGTAGGAAGGGGGGATGTGGGGGTGTACCCCCCACCTAGGTGTGTTTTACTTACCTCGGAGTGAGTTTTGTTTCCATTTGGCCAAATATTTACTTACCCTAGTAAAAATCCGATGTTCAAGTTTCTGTAGTTTCATGATTTTTGTCTTGGGATTTTTAAATGCTGATATTCTGGGCATTGGGATTTATAAGTAGTGTATATATTGCATGTATATAGTTTACAGTTATTGTGCCAATGTGCTTAATATCTGGAGAGTTAGGGGTGTGTTCAATGTATCTGTGTTAGCAAATTACACTCATACTACTATCTGCTTACATGTATGTACTGTCATGTCCATCTACTGCATATTACTTGTGCATGTTAGGAACTCTGGCTGTTTGTATAGTATGAATATAGTCAAGTACTACAGTGAATGTGGACACATTAGCTTTGGCATTTCCATGTATTGCTGGAGGTAACATACTTAGCTATCTACTGCAATATCTGTTCTATGTTTCTTTCCTATCTGTAACATATACTTGCACATGACAGACCATGTTGACCATTCATACTATCTGCAAGTGACATTTCATCTCCTGTCACACACTAATTTTTGGATGCTTTACCATATGTACATGCTACGTGTGCATTGGATGTGTTTATGCACAGGATTGGGGGCGTGCATGTGTACAGTAGCATTTATGTTCACCATGATAAAATTGACTGTGGCACATGTCACAGCCATGTTTGTTGTCCAGTTGTATAGAAATTGAATAGAAAATCCATTTTAGTTACTATATGTTATTTTTCAATGAGGAATTGTTAATGTGTAAACCAACATCCTATGCTTGGTTACTAAAGTCTCAGCTGAGCTTGTCTGTACTTCATAGTTCTTTTTTTCTGAATTTAAGGAGTTTCAGACAGCAATTTCATCACTCATGAAGTACCCACTTTTCAATGTTGTTTCATTTTAATCGATGTAATGGTATACTTACCATGTCTCCCGACTAACTTCATGACATGCAACTACAGCTCTATACCTGTTTTCCACATACCTTGAAATTTATCAAGCTGGGAAAAGGTTACTTATCAAATGTCTATAAAATAATTAAGAAAATGAAAGTATATAAAACAGAGAATCTTTGGGACTACTATAAAACAAATAAAACAAAAGGAGCACTAGGATAACTGTTTCCACTGATACAAAGTTTAATGTAACACAACCATGTTGCCAGCACCAACACCACATAAACGCTGAAACACAGTACGTTTTCGTCAGTAGTATCACAGACTTCATCAGACAACAGATACAGCAACATGACCCTTAATATATATCATTCTCATAAACCTTAAATAAATTACCTAATTGCGTCCATTAAAATGTATTGTTGAAAACCAGTGTATAAAAAAACTGCAAAACTGTTTGCCAAATGCTGTTAAGCACTTTAAATGTTCTACACATTAAAACATGAATACATACATACATAAATACATAAATATGTCGAACATTTTAAAAACATTAAACTAGACTACTATAAAACAATAAATAATCAAATGCCAAATGACAATGACAAGAAATGAATACTTCTCTCCACAAAGCAAACATCTCTTTCATTGCAATGGAAACTGTTCACATGGAAATGTATTCATAGGTCCTATATAATACCACATAAAATGGAAATAACATTTGAACAAAATATAGCACGTTGGAGATGGAAAAGGAACTTCAGAGCAGATTGGAAGCATATATTTTACGACTTGTCATTTGCTTAAACCATTTTGGGATCAAGTTCATTTTTTCTTGCAAATAGTTTTTAATGATAATTTCCATTTGTCTAAATCTTTGATTTTGTCTAATGCTCCCATACCCCAATTTGTTGCTAGAACAAAGTTTTCAGTGTTATGGGCACTAATGGCTATAGCACCCAAAACCATTACTACAAATTGGAAAGTGAGACTTTACAAGCATTTAAAGAATATAGAAACTCCGTATTGAATGTACCAAGAATGGAAATGAAAACCATTCGAATGAGAGCAGAAAGAACCTCATCGTATTACAACTTATGGAAGAAAGTGAACAAAATACTGTAGAGAGATGACTGTAACACCTCATGAAATGAAGTTTTAAATATAAAAATGTGTAATATCTTTTAAACTTAGACACCATTATAAATTGTTTAGATTTTATAGTGGTTGACTCTATATAGTTGTTAACCTGTGTAAATTATGTTTTATATTGTAAGGTTATGAAGAAATTACATTCATTCTGTAAAATCAATAAAAACATTTAAGCAAAAAAAAAAAAAAAAGAACTTTAAAAGAAATTTATCGATCTACATGGTACAAATGTATGTATGATGGCACTGTTAGACTCGTCACACATAAATGTGCCTCTGCTGCATACTCTAAATGTATGTATGATGGCAATGTTAGATGCATCACACATGTTTGTGCCTCTGCTGCATACTATAACTGTATGCATGATGGCACCATTAGATGTGCCACACATGTATGTGTCTATGCTGTATACTATAAATGTATATATAATGACACTGTTATATGTGTCACTCATGTATGTGCCTCTGCTGCATACTATAAATGTATATATGGTGGCACTGTTAGATGCGTCACACGTGTATGTGCCTCTACTGCATACTATAAACGTACGTATGATGGCACTGTTAGACGTGTCACATATGTATGTGCCTCTGCTGCATACTATAAATATATGTATGATGGCACTGTTAGATGTGTCACATGTGTGTGCTTTTTTTATGTCTCATAGTTGTGAATTAGACTCTCTTGGTTTTCCTGTGATCAGTTTTATAGCTGCAGCCAGTATTGCCATCTCTGTGATGATATCTCAAGTGTATGGGCTAAGAGTGACGTTTAAAGTTAATTGCTCTAAGTTCCTGAAGCTCATCTGATACTTTACTGTAACGTGAGCTGTCAGTTTATTGTGCATAGTTTTTAAAATATCATGTAACATAGCACACACAGTGATCATCTGCACTGCTTTTTATGGAGCATACAAGTATTCAACAGGAGGTATTGACACACCTGAGTCAGTATCTCAGCACATTAAATAATCTTAGAATAACATTACTTGTTGCAGTATGTTCTCTAATGTATGTGTTCCTAGCAAGGAATCATAACTAGTCCTGTGATATACTTTATAGATATGCAGGTATATATTCACTTATCTGTATATATATATATATATATATATATATATATATATATATATATATTTGACATCCTTTTGGTATTATACCTTCCATAAGTTATGCCATTGGGCCACTTTTGTCTCCATATGGAGAGATGATGTACAGTGCCAGAGTATATGTTATTAGATTTTAAATGGAGCCATCTGCTGAGCACATGCCTGACAGCTGAGATTGATCTACCCCTTATGGTGATAGACATGTTCACCTTCATCACTAGAAGCAAATTTTATTGGCATGTGTCTGCAATATAGAGCACTAAAGATATGATAATTACTGGCACTGGCATAAAAAATGTTCCTTGGCAGTGTGCCATTTCTCTGGTATTCTAGGAAACTAGATATATTCATATGCCTTGTTGAACATATTTGCCTTTAATTATTCTGAAATGCAAGTTGCACCTATCTAGTACACCTCTGCAATATCTTCCATGTACTTCTGGAGTGTCTCGGAGGCTAGTATACCAAGACACAGCAAGCCCTGCTTTCCAGTGGAACAAGGTTACCCCAAACACCGTGTCATGATCTGGGATTCACACATCCCCCATATATTCTGTGGCAACTCTGCATCCATGAGTGATTTCCTGGTCTGCGACATAGCATGACTGAAACCTGGAAATTGCCATACTGACCATCACCTGGCCACTGCCTAAATCTGCAGGTCATTCTGTTCTATCACCTGCAATACCGCCATCTGCAATAGTACTCTAGCTACATACTTGCAATTTTGCATAATATTTATAAACTTTTTTTTTTCTTTTATTGTTCATTGGCCTCCACCATCTATCTGAGTCTTTCTGCATCCTCAAACAACTACCTTTGGTATCCTTTATAGGTGTCTTGCTAGCACACGGTATAGTGGAACTGGATGTAGATCCTCTTGTGTCACCATTTTACCACACTTTTTCTACCTTGCATACGTGCATCTTAACGACTTTTTTGGACTCACCTATGGTGTCTCTTTGGCAAAAGAAGTGCTTTGCACCCTATTCTCTGTGCAGGTAGGCAGCACGGTGGTGCAGTGGTTGCTTTGTTGCCTCATGGACAGAAGTTCGCTGGTTCAGTTCTCAGATGGGGTGTCTTCTGTGCAGAGTCTGCATGTCCTCCCTCTGTTTGTGTGGGTTTTCTCCAGGTAATCTGTTTTCCTCTCACGTTACAATGACATGCATCTGGAGTGTTTCTTCCTGGGCCTCCGCTGAAAATTGGCTTTGTTCCAAGTCGGACTTCCCTGGTCAACAAATGTTAAATAAATAAGTTTCTTTTGCAATTTGACCAAAAATATGTTTTGAATTTGAAACATGCAAAGTTGTCGCTTGTTTTAACATTTCAATATAAGATTTTTAACAAAGACATTTTATGATACGGCTAATTTTTTCATCCTTCTATTTGTATTTGATTACGTGCTTAGATGTCCATGCCATAGAAACTGATTTTGTGTAACTATGATCATTCTGATGATGTCTTACAATTAAAGATGAAAGCACTAAAATCTTTTCTGTCACTTGATTCCAGTAGTTTTAGTGTGTTTTACATTTCATTTACTTAATTTTTGCATGTTTCAACACAACCATTTCTCATCTGATTTGTTCTGCCTTCTGAGGGATTCTGACTGGGCATAGATGGTGGGTACACCAAGCCCCTCCTCTTCCAGATCACACTGGGCCATGAATCAAGTCTAGGGTCCTATGACTCATTTGTTAACTGCCTAGGCATACCAGCTTTTCTGTTAAAGGTGGAGGTTGGGTCCATTCCATTTCTTGTGGTGAGAACAAAAGCTTATTTATTCAATGGAAGCGATGCACCAACCTAGACCCACATGAGAGGTAAGAATCAGGAGATAGGGAGCATTATAGATGGAAAATCAGGCTGATCCCCTGTCAAAGCATCTGTCATTTTATGCAACTCCTTTGAGCTGTGTGACAGCAACCTTGCCTCAAAATGTGCATACATCTCCATGCAGATGTCATTCTCAGGATTCTGATGTGCATGTTACACAATTGTATAGTGCGGGTTTTTTCTGCTCACACTCCAAAGGTGAAGTCATTAATTCTACTACTAGGTGCTACCCAAGTAGTTGGCCACAGCTTCCAACCTATCTCCCTCCCTTCCTGATGGGTGAATCAGCAGTGTTTGCTCATTCCTGCCCCCTGGCCTGTTCCTTCCATCCACAGTGTCACTACTTCAACATGTGTGGGTTGGGTCACAGGGCTTCATCCCTCTGTGCTATCAGATGGACTGGGAAGTGCTTTTTGGTCTACATCTAAACATTATCGAAACACAAGAATGGGTTACTCAGTCTTGTTTTCTATTGAGTGGTAACAAAACAAAACAAATGAAATTTATTACCCCAGTCACACAATCCCACTATAATAAAATCATGGCTGGCAGTTAGTGCGGAAGATTAAGGCTGTGAAATGTCGATGTGGTACTTTCTGGGGTACAGGGTTTCATTTCCTCAGCCTTCATTTGCCTGCTGTTTGACCTTGAGCAAGTCATTTAACCAGACAGTACTTCCCAGACAAGTGTGAATTTGGACCATGCTCATTAAGGGTGTTTTAGACTACATGCCTAGTAATAAACTATGAACCTTTGATTTTTTGACTAACACAAATACAGAAAGTAAGTTAGTACCCCATACAAAGCTGCTGGGAGGAATCATAGACCAATAATTAAAATTTGACCACTTTGTCCAAAATATGGCATGAAAAAAGACCCAGACATTCAGACTACTTTGTAACTCTCTCTTGGAGCATGCTCATACCATCATCACATGCGTGTTTCTGTTAGCAACTCTCCTATAGACAGCCTCAGTATTTACTAACCAACAATCCTAAAAGCTTTTATAA
Source organism: Protopterus annectens (assembly GCF_019279795.1). NCBI lineage: Eukaryota > Metazoa > Chordata > Ceratodontiformes > Protopteridae > Protopterus > Protopterus annectens. The sequence continues at coordinate 956,517,256 of NC_056737.1, forward strand.
GAAAAAAAGCCACATTTACAGTAGTCCATAGCAATAAAATAGAGCACTTTCTGACACTACTGACAAGAAATACCTAATAGCTTATTTTTATTTTAAACTGCTGATAGTACCCTTTATAGGTCCCCAAGTTATCCCACTACAGTAATCCTATTAATCTGGTGCACTTCCTTGTGGCAATTGTGGTCCCATTACCAACAACTAATTATGCCACTCAAGAGGAAACAATCATCATGGTAATTATATATTGAATATGCAGCTAAACCATGGAACTCCATTCCAGTCAGTAGCAGATGACTTCCAATATCAAACACTGAAAGAACTCACAAAAAATGACATAGTAAAAAAGTGGATTTATTCATTTTCAATGATCCTAACTCCTGAACCTTATTTTTTCACCTCAGAACATTCTAGTACATAGCTAAGTGACCAACTACCTCTCCAGAACCATCTAGTACATTTCTTAGCAAATCAGCAGCCATGTATTTCTCTAAGCAACCAATCACTAAAATTGTCTATTACACATCTAAACAACAGCCTCCTACAATTTCCATCTATAAATGTCACATAATACTGTGTTTCTATCTCTGTCTTATCTCTTTCTCATATTTCACCTTTCCTCCTCCCATTCCAAGCCTCATGACTTACTATTCACATGTTTTTGCCAAATCCCTGTTTCCCTCTAGCTAAACCTTAGGAAATGTATTCAGACCCATATCTCACAGCAATCATCTTGCTCATACAGACTATCTCTGATAATCTCTACAAGACAATTGTTTACTGTCATTTATTTATTTTATTCACTTAATATTTTTTTACCAGGAAAGTCTGACTTGGAATGAAGCCAATTTTCAGCGGAGGCCCGAGGAGAAATGCTCCAGATGCATATCTTTGAAACATGGGAGGAAACCCACATGAACACAGGGAGGACATGCAGAGTCTGGACAGAAGGCACCCCAGCCAAGAATCAAACCAAAGAACCTCTTGTTGTGAGGTGACAACACAAACCACTGCACCACTGTGCCATCAAACATTGTCATCATCCAGACAATGTTGTAGCAAAACTGTCATTATATTCACCTGTGAGGACATCAAAATATGTATCACTTTTTTATTCTATTTGATCACATCAATGTACCACTTTAAATAGGTTGATCCCTCTGGAATAAAAAATTACTGTAATCCATCTGTAAATGTTTAATGCCATCTGTTGTCTATAAATAATTATAGGACAATGGATCTCTGTCAGTGTCTGTATATAGAAGATACAGTCCTTGCAATGCTGCATAAGTTATCATCCTATTTGGTACTTATTTAAGAGTCATAGGTTCATAGGTAAATACAAGGCTAGCTGTCCTTATGGGCCATTTTAATCCTAGCCGGTTTCCCTTTTTGGTCTTGAAATAACCTATCCCATTTGGTTATAGATTGGTCTACCCATCCTATGGTCGATAATTATATACTGCCCTAATGAGAACAACTGGGATCAATCATACCATAGATAATTTGAGGGGACCCATGCATGGGATAAAGCATTTTGAAGCTGCACCTGTCCGTTATTAGTGCAAGGGGCAGTCCCAGAGTAAATTTTCTGTTTCCCATCCGCAGATCTAAGCTGTGCTTGAAAACAGACAGGGATGAACTTTGTTTTATGGAAACTGGGAATCTGTTCCATAGCACTGGTATCTTCTGTGAAATATACCTATCTCTCCAAATTATTCTGTAGATGTTGCAGAAGAGGTTTAGATCCCTAGACTGAGTACTTATGATGTAATTTGATTTGCTGATGTTCAGTAAATCCATCAGTAATGGGTCAGAGGTTGCCTTGTATACCATACACAGGTCACCTCTTAGCAGTCTGTAGGAAACTGAGTAAATTGACAGGGCTTTGAGTTGGTCCATGTAAAACATGTTTTTAGTCCTTGAGTTCTTTTAGTAAAGTATCTCTATGGGCATTTACATTGTTGCATGTGTCTGGACAGATACATACCAGAGGGGGCATTATATTTAATGACTGGCCTAATGAGGGCTGAGTAAAGGGGGACAATGACATCCCTGTTTATAGGCTGTGCAACATAGATGGAATTTCTAGCAATAGATACATGTTGGTTAAAAGTTAGGTCACTGTCCACATCAGTTTCCAAATTCCAAACATCAGGGGCAACTCTTAGGGGCACATTGTCAATTTGGAGGTGTCCTAGGATAGAGGACTTCCTAAAGGATGCAATAATACATTTTTTTGCATTTAGTTTGAGAGCATGAATTTGGACACCTGTATATATTTGAAACAAACCTTCCTGCAGGATGGCTAAGCTATTTGGAGATTCAAAGACTGCTCCAAGCTTGCAGTCATTTGTAAACTAAATCAATAAGAGTCATTTGGTATTGGCTTTTACTTTAGAAATTATATGGTGCCCTGTGTACTTGAGATAGCTGCTATTTCTGTATATATATCTAAATGTCTATCTATCTATCTGTCTATCTATCTATGTATCTATCTATCTATCTATCTGTTTTTATCATTTTTGCAGAATGCGTTGTGGTTTCTGAAGTTGTTGTTTTATAAAGTTACTGATGTTTATGTTAGTTTGTAAAGGTTATAATCAATAAATAGTGCCAATGTAAGCAACTGTATTCATTGTGTTCTTTATAAAAGCACTGGGAGATTTTTTATTCTCCAAGTCATTGCGACTATGGAATAGGTATAAATATATATATATATATATATATATATATATATATATATATATATATATATATATATATATATATATATGTGTGTGTGTGTGTGTGTGTGTGTGTGTGTGTTTGGAGGGTGTGAGGCTTGCATGAGTTTTACTGTCCTACCCTTCCACCTTGTCTCTGTGATACACATGATATCTGGAATCCTACTTATCATCATATAGTAGAAATAAAGTAATTGGTCTAGTTTTAGACTAAATGTGATTCTACAAAATGAATTTTCAACCAGCCATGATTTTCGTTACTTTTTTTCTACCAAATGTGATTCTACCTTTTATATCTGCAGCTGAAGGTAATATAGTCATTTAAAGATATATTTTATACCAGCCCTACTCTACAGTCTATTACATTTAAGAATCGTGCTTTGTGAATGGTAGGAAACATCCTGCATTGAAACAGAACATTTTAATGCATTTGAATCTTGTGCTGATGTGGCTGATGTTTCATTCTGGAGACTTCAACACATCATCACAGACTGAATCCAGTGTACTCAGATGTACTATTCATAGGTTCATAGGATGATACTAGGCTATTGGCCTGCAGGCCATTATAAGCCTAGCCAAGAATTTTGCTCATGTTCTCACAAAGTCAGCACCTGTTTCCCCTGTCCAGTAGGGACACAGGTGGGATCCTAATCCTATGGATGTATTTTCTGTTTCCCATCCAGTCATCCAGGTTCTTCTTAATGAAGGCTAGAAAGGCAATATGCTTGACATGGAATGGGAGTCTATTCCATAGATGGCAGAGTTTTTGGGGACAGAAATCTATCCTGCCGACAAGTTCTTTTAATGTCACAGACCAGGTTGAGGCCTTGCATGCAGGTTGCGTGAGTGGAGTTTGACTTATAGATATGCAGCAACTCCATCAAGGCTGGGTTTGAGATGGCCTTGTATGCCAGACACAGTTCACCTCTGAGCAGTCGGTTTTGTGATTCTAGTCCAGTGACTTATATATCTGAGTCCAGGCCTTATGCAGTTATGAAGTATCTCCAAATTATGTATGATCCTCAGTGGAGTCATTTGCCTGTGTGCACCTTGGACGAAGCAGTGGGACTACAAAATGGAGTAAGACAGCATGCCAGATTTTACCCAGCCTTGTATCTGTATATATAAATCATGAGGGACTTTGTTACACCATTTGAGGGAGAACAAGTCTTACTCCCCTGGGCACAATGTCATTGAATACAACCATTAATAAACAGACTATGCCCAAGGCATAATACAGTACACCAAAGACAGTGCCTTACTTGACTAGATATCAAACAGCACCAGGTCCAGTTTAGTGTCATGTGAGGCCTATAACATAACATTGAAGTCTTACAACTTTGAATGTTATAATATTGAACCCAGTAGAGCGAAACACAAGAAAACCGAACAGTCAGAATAGCGAATTTTTTTCCAGGGAAAAAATTTGCTGTTCCGACAAACATACACACAACACAAGCACACCAAAATAAATAATCCACACACACACATTTCACAAAACACTACACTAAACCATACATATACCACTAGCTAACCACTTACCTTAACCCAACGCTAACCCTAAGGTCCGTCACTATCGCACACTCACCTTACCCGCTCCCTAACCCTAACTCACCTACCCTAACTTAACCCTCATGTCCACACAATCACACACTTACCTGACACACGCCCTAACCCTAACTCACCTAACCCACCCCCAATCGCATACTCACCTTCGTTCACATACTTACCTTAGCCCAGTCCGTAACCTTCGCTCCACAGTCGAGGAAATAGCGAACCTGCAGAAACAGCCCACTGAATACTTTCCCTAGGAAAGTATTCGGTGTTCTGCAGCTTCGCTATTTCCAGCGTTCACTCTACTGGGTTCGATATTATAACATTCAAAGTTGTAAGACTTCGATGTTATAATACAAACCCGTCATTTGGCACCTATTTCGCCTTTAGATGGACAGCATATAACTCCATGACTAAATGCATCATTTACTGAACAGAGATAAGACAACAAATGTTTGGTTTTAACAGATGATTTACCATGTCATATACCTTACTACTAAACCAGTTTAACAGCTTTAGAATTCTGATGCCTTTGGTGATAATCTATGAGTACTTTATAGAATGTTCTTCACTTTACTCTGTGGTGTGAAATGTTACACTCAAAACTTGAAATTGTTGAGTACTAATTATACCATTTCTGACTATAATTAATTTTTATTTTTTAACATAGTGATTATTGTATCACTAAATAAATAACATTGTTTAATATACTCAAACATTATTAGCGAAGGCAGTTAGCCTGTGAAGTGTACTGTGTTTTATACTTCGGATGTTTTTTGAATGGATTACTGTGATGCTGTTTGTAATGGGATAATAGCCTCTGAAGTTGAATGGTTACAGATTATACAGAACCCTGTAGCTAGGATAATGACAGAAATATCATATTACTCCTATAATAAACCAATTTTGTTTGTGCTCATTTTCTGTGAAACCCGAGGTCACCTACATGGTTCTGATGCTAGTGGACTTGTTGATTCATTACTTGAAACCCACCTGTTTGAAGTAATAATTTGATTCTTACTAACCAGTTTGGGCTGTCTGCTCAGCTCTCCACAGACTGCTCTAATATGCTGGAGACCTTTGGAATACGTTCTTTTTCTAATCACACCTTTGTCTGGAGGATTTAATTCCTCAGAGACTATGAGGCTGTTTTGCTGTAGTCATCTGAGGAAATCCCTTAAAATATAACTTTCATCCCAAGGTTTATCATAGCTTGGATGATGGTCTTTAGAAATGTATGTTTTGTGCAAACATTTTGTGCGCTATTTAATAGTTTTATCATGTGTTTTATTACTTTTAACATTGTAATGTTAAGTACATATCATGTTTCTGGCTTTAGGCTCATAAACATAGCTAATGGGTGACTGACTGACATTGTGATATGCTGTGTGATATTAAATAACACCACAAAAACTGCAGTTATGTGGAATTTTAGTGCTGATTTGTGGTTGCTGAAAACAAATACAAATAATCTATTATAGGGTTATAGTGTAATGTAGTTTTGTATGCACATTTGGAGGTTTTCTCTTTTGATCTTGAATCTTGGCTATGTTAAGAACACAAAACTAACCCAAATGAATACATTCATAAATATTTCCTGCAGCTTAATTGCAGTGTGCTATTGTTGTGGTTCAAATATTTATTTCATCTTTTTTTTGAAAATATGTGCATTTATTTAATACATAGACTGCAATATAACAGATAATTAGATGAAGCTAAAGGAATTTTCATGACAGTTTCAAAATATCTAATTGTCCATGTGAGTATATACATTTGTTTGATGCTGCATTTGTGTGCGTGTGCATGTATCTATGGCTGTGTTTGTATCAATGGGGATTCATAATGTGAATATATGTTTACATGTAACAATGGAAAACTTTTAACACTTTTCCTGTATACAAATCTCTTGCCTCTTTTTACAGAGTAGTAGTAACTAACTTCTTAAGAAATGCTTCAATATTATCTATAGCAATTTTTATGTCATACTGAACTGCTCACACTGAAATGATCAAAGTAAACAAGAGTTTAATGTGACAAGAAAAGAGGAATTAGAACTATGAAATTATTTTCAGCTGTTTGGATACAAAGTAGCAAAATGTGCACCAACAGCAGAAAAAAAAAAAACAAGAATGAAGCAAGGATTATTACTGTTCAGTTTTGTAATTATAACCAAGCAATACACGTCATATCCTTCTCAGAGTTAATTCATGCAAATGATGGAGTTAAAGGCATAATGAATGGGTTTCGATATTCAGGAATTCAAACTGTTGCATCTCTTTAGCTAACAATTGATTCTTTACCTTTCTGCAAACCCATACACCTCTTTTCTAACTCATGAACCTCTTTGACCTCTACTTGTCCTTTCTTCTTTTGGAGAATTCAGTTAACATGAGTTACAACATTACCAGTATTAAGTGTACTGTTTTGTTAAGGCCTGGGAAGAATTGCAGCTTTTTTGCAGACTATTGCAGCTCCTGCAGCAAACAACAAATATCCTTGCAGCTGCAGGAAATTCAGTAGCAATAACTTTATACTTAAGATGATCAGTTTTATTACGATCCTGATATTAATTAACCATGAGATACATTTGGGCAAAATTGCATGCACTCCAAAAAAAAAAAATATTTCAGAAAAATTACTCAGTGATTATTACAAAGATGTTACAATTTTACTGAAGTTTTAATAGCCTTAGTCACCTGCATCTCTGAAAGTTATCATGAATGAATCTTGGGCAGACTGAGATAAGGTAATAGTTGGTCAGTGACCTAGTGACACAAACTCTGAAGATATATTGAACATAGCCTATGCTGCCGGTAAAATACACGCCAGTATAAAAGATGACAAAATCATACACTGGTAAAGGAGAACCCCCCCCCCCACACACACACACACACACACACCCACACAAGGTGGAGGCTGTGTTCCTACAACCCCTATTGTTAGATTTGCCACAAAACAATAGTCATGGCAAAAGTCAGCGAATCTCCCTTTGATGCCATCCCTGCTGACAGAATGTGCTAATGAAACCTTAGGTTTGCAGGGAACCTGACTTCAGTGAATGAGCTTTTCATTGGCAATTATATTAGCTATGTTTGAGTAACAGCAGTGGATTACAAAGCAGCTTACTGGACTGCTTCTGACTAGAAATGATTTAAAATAAGTTTATCTCAAATATGGGTGTTATAACAATTTTCTCCTCAGATTGCAGAACAACTCTGTGGTCACTCTTCTTAATTAGATTTGCAAATGCATACAAAAAGCACATATTTAAGGGATATCATAGAACAAGTGTATACCATTCATATGTTCATAATTGCAAATTTGCAAATATTAGATATTTGAAAGCCACAGACTAGACATCAGTCTGGGGAAGTTTTAACGGCTATTTCAAAGGTACTGGCATAAACAGCCCACAAGTTTTATGCACATGAATATCAGGCATCAAAGCAAAACTGATGTCTCTAAAGAAAGTTTTAATGTTATGCACCTCTTACAGACTAAAAGCTGGAAAATTTTCATCTCAGAACTGTTTGGACTTTAAATATTCAATAGCTTACTTTTTTATTCAGTGACTTTTTTGATGTTATCCTGCACTTTTCAAATTAAAAGTTGTCCCATTGTTGTTACCAGCAAAGAAAGCAAAAATGAACCACATTAATAATACATATTACTGTCTTTAAAGTGAATGCATCATCTTCATACTGTATTTCTCATACAAAGCCCATAGGATCTTATAACAATCACCTTCTCCTACAGATCATTGTCAATAGCGGGCCTATTGCTTATAACCACTGGGGAAACAATTTTAATGGCTTTGCATCACTTTTTGCTGCAAACTGACAGGTGATTTATAATGCATCAAGTAAAAGATAACAATTGTATTTTCTCATTAGGTCTTAGGATTTCAGTACCAATTACAGCTTAGGATTTTCAGAAATTGCTTACTTGCAATAAACAAAGATTAGAACTGGATCATCATGAAAATGTTTGATACATCTAGCTTTAATGATTTTATGAACACCGTTGATTGTTAGTAAACACAGACTTCTTCATTTTTTTAGATGAGGCCAGCAAAATGTTCATTTTCTCTTTTTTAAATGTATATTTTGCATGCAACACAACCTGTCATTTAATAAAGCAAGAGATTAAGAGACTTGTGGCTGGTATACATTTTCAGCATAATAAAGGTATCAAGAAAAAAAGGACATTGACAAAAAAAAAAAAAAAAAAAGATTTGGATCACTTTGAAAATAAGCTATAAGCATGGTTCTATGGATTCATGTTATTCAAATGCAGACTACTTTAGAGTCAAAGATGTAATATGAACATATCTTAAAAATACACAAGCGCTAGCTTGGAGACACATAATATTATTGAAATACAGGGATGAAGTTAATAAAATATTCCTGTGACATAAATATGACAAGCAATGAAAGCTAGATGGGAAAGAAGTGACCTACCAGTCTACTTTTTATATCACAGTGATTATAATACTAAAAGCTGTGTTGCAAATGTTTGAATCACATATAAATGTCTAATACTGATAGGATATTATGTATATGCATAATTTAAATTACTGAAAGATTCTCGACTCAGCTTTTTAATTTTTGGTTACTTTATGATGTCTGACAAATAGCAAGCGATAATATTTATGTCAATTAAGTAGAAGGCTTTGTACTGTATACCTGCGATACTCAGTGATATTTAACAGCAGAAATTAGGATCCATAAAAAGTAAATTAAGTTAGGCAGCAGCATTATTATTGCATTGATGGGAAAGCCCTTGAAGCCCAGTGGAAATAGTAAGCATATTTAATTATACTGACAGAAGTGAAGTACATTTCTGTGACACCTTAAGTGCTGATTTCATTACAGCTGCTTAGAAGATAATCATTCACTGAATGATTAGCAGTATTGATATGCTTGTTACGGTTGCGGAAATACTGTGCATCGTTACCCTGCAGCTATTGTGTATTCGTTCATTTCTTACAGCTTGGCTATGGAAGCTTTACTTGAATGGGCACAACACTGCCTGAAACAAGACCTGTAACTACTGCTACTACAAGTACATGATGATTTCCAGAAAGATAGCTAAACAAACGCCTAAATAAAAAAGGCAGACACACACATAGACAGAGACAGATGAATGACAATACATAATTCTGTTAAGAACTGAATAAAAATGAGTGGGTTTTATATCCAAAGAGAAACTGCAAAGCTGACATTACATCATAAGCAAAGGAAATGGAGTATGGCTATCTGGAAGAAATATTGCTAAAATGTTACAATAACTGAAAATAAAGGTATATTTATAGCAATTATAGCTATAAACAAAATGGAGGTATACAAATAAAAAATAATCAGAAATATCTTAGCTAATGAAGCTTTGAAGAATGTTGATTCTGGAAAAAATAACTGAAGAAATACATGAAGAAAAAAAGATAACTTAGTGGAGAGACACTAAATTGAATATATTTTGTCAGTTGCTTCCTTTATCCAGTAAATCATTTCTTAAGTAAATAAATTTCATAGTAAACTTTTTTCTTTGGTGCCAGCAGTGCAGACAGACAGACAGACAAATGGCTATGTAAACACACCAATCCACCCTCTCTGACATATGCAACACACATACCCAAGTCCAAACATACATGCATACAGGTTTTGTTAAATTTTTTGTGTATTGTATAATTTTCACTTTTGGTCTCCTTTGATACAATAATTCTACATCCCTGTAACACAATGTAAAGTCAGTCAGTAAGATATTAGGATGCAGGTAGCTTGAACATAATAAATGATTTGTTAAGTCTAAATGAATGATTGCTATATAGGTACCATGCAAAAATAATGGGAATATGCAATGAAAAAATAAAGCTATTATCTAAAAATGTTAATCCTTTGTAGTTTGAAACAGAAGTCTAAAACAGAAACACTTATGAAGTTTTAATGAAATCATAATATTCTGAAGCACATATCAAATGATCATCAAAGTTGTACATACGTGTTTCAATGATGGACTGCAAAGTCATAGCACTGAAATACGTAAATTGTACTGCCTACAATTCTCATTGCAGTTCTGATCAAAATCCACTTTATTGAACAAACATTGTCAATGAAGAATTGCTTTCTTGAGATTGCATTCTAAGTTAGTCAGCGTAAATAACTTTGGCTGATGGAAAACTGGCATAGTTTCCATGTTAGCATTTTGAAAAAAAAAAAACAGGTTTAACATCCATGAAGCGGATTGAAGAAATGGCTGTGCAGTGATGAGTGCATCTCATCAGCTTCCAGAGTGAAAGGTTAATGGTTCAAGTGGATAGAAAAATCAGCACTTGCAAATTTATTACTGAGTGATTAGGAAAGTCATCCAAAACACTGGGCATTTCTGACCCATTTATCCATAGCGTGTCCATTGCCTGTCAGGGTGCAATAGTACTGGATGAGACAATGCATATTGATTTTATTTATTTTGAAGAATGTTGAGTAACTACAAGGCATTTGAGAGTTTTCAAAATCTTTGAGGATGGCACAGCTACCAGTAGATTGAATAGCATACCAAACACTGGAGTCTCCATTCACACTAAAACTTCTTTGGGATGGAAATTAAGACCATGTGATTTCAATAAGTGGGATGGTTTGAACTACACTTGAAGTGCAAAAAATATGTCATCAGTGGTAGGTAGTGCATATGGGAATAATAGAAAATGACTTCAATTATTTGCAATATTTTACCATGTTTAAAAGCACTGACAATGGAAAAAATAAACATTCTGGTAGCATAAGACTTTAAACCGGTATTCGACTTTCTATGGGACAAAATATCAGCTTCAGAAAGGCACCTTAAGTTCCAGGCTGTGATCAAAGAAGCAATGGACGATATAAGGAACTTAGGAACACTGTCAGAATGTACATCCATTAGATGAAAAATTTGCCTTAATTATACAGCATGGTTGTAATTCTAGTTTAAGAGAGTACTGTGTATCTTCTGGAATAATGATTTTCATAATTTAAAGTGCAGATATTATCCTAGAACTAGGTGTTTATCATTTGATGGTTTTCCTGGATTTAACTGTCTTTGTATGGGAGGGTAAGAAATAAATTTTGGAAAATGAACCTGATTTTTCTTAGGTAAAACCTAAGGTGAAAGTCAAGATTAAAGAGGGATATGGATTCCCAAAAGGATCTGACGGGATGCCATGAAATCGCACATTCAAAATTTATGCAGGTTAGATATGGTGCAGTATTGCAAGACAGGTCGATACATGACACAGCTGAAAGGGGAATTTAGAAAAGTGCATGAGATTTGTAAGCATTCAGCTATAGGAATCATGCTATAGTGTAGGAGTACAAAGGCTTGCGCAAATAACTTAGTCTGTTTCAAAATGCAAAGCCTCAATCATTTCCTGAAAGAGCTGCCATGAGGGTATAGAGAATGGATACCAAGCCCTGGAAGCCCTTAACATTTTACCTGAAACTAATTAGGAGGCAACTAGGAATTCATGCTACAGTTTCACTAGAAAGTAGTAAAGAAATTCCAATAATTCCAAATGTAATCTGTTTGTAAACTTTTACCGCAAGTAATGCCCAGATACACAAGCTGAATGTGAAAGCTGTCCAAAGATAGTTAATACGTTCATTGACTCCTGCCAATGTCCTTGTCTCTTAGCTACATAGGTACAATAATTTGCAGCACTAATTTTATCAGACGAGGTACACTCAGCCATTGCATGTTCCTCAAGTGGTAAATCCCTTAGACTACACGGACTAAATGTTTATGAGATGTTACAGCCAGACATATTCAATCCTTTGTTTTATTTAAATCTTTAAATCAGATGGTATAATGAACCAGTCTTTAGTCTCCAAAATTACATTTTCAACCAAGCCTAGTAAAGACACCTTGAGAGTGTGTAATTGCTGTTCAATCTCCCTGATAAATTTACCCGAGGAACAGTATTGAAAAAGATCTGCTTCCTAGGGGAATAAAGCTGTCTGAGAAACCTATGTGGGACAAAATGGAGGATGGAAGAGGACTAAATCATAAAATGGGACACAGGTTTAAGGGATGCTAGTCTCAAGCTGATTGGGATCCTCCTTAGGGTCCTTAGCATAACACAACCCAGTAGGATTCAGCAGAATACTAAACCTGGAGAATTTATGTAAGGAAAACCCAGACTCTGCTTCTAGATTTTTAGATCATGAAAACAGAATCATTGACTTTGAAAACAAACTTAAGGATAAGAAAATGCAAAAACATTAACAAGGATGTAAGGGAGAAGCAAGAACCACAAAACAATAATTCTCTGACCATGAGAAGGAGATACCCACCAAGACACAATAGTGGGAAACATTTTGTTGGCATTGGAAGCATAACAAGCTTGACCATGTCCCCAAGCATGATGTTGGAGCACAAGGGAGCCTGGAAGGAGACAACAGGCAGGATTTTTAACAGAGACACAGGAACTGGGACCTAATTTAAGTGCTCCCAGCACCAATATGAGGCAACAGAACATGAGGATAACACCACAGAGGGAGATACCCACCAGCTGGAGCTATCAGACTCTAACAGGGAGGCACACAATGCAGCAGCTCTTCACCCTGACAAAAAGGTCTCCACAGGGGTACTGACAACAAAGGAACAGATCCTGGACAGGTGCTAGGGAGCTGAGGGATTTGCAGAAATTGACTCAACTGAAGGAACCCACCACAACCAACAACAAAACAGGACTATGATCTGGAAGCACAAAAAAACTGCAAGAAGCTCAGTCCAGATACAGACAGAAACCACATTTATTAATCCAACTTTGTAAGTGCTTTCGTCCCGAATTATATTTAACCAGAAACTTCATCCGGATGAAGTTCCTGGTTAAATGTAATTCAGGACGAAAGTGCTTACAAAGTTACATTAATAAACATGGTTTCTGTTTGTATCCAGACTGAGCTTCTTGCAGTTTTTCATGGTTTTGTTCCTGTTTTTGGATTACATATATGATCTGGAACCACTTGATAAACCATTGACTTAGCTAAAGCAAGAAATCTTAGGTAAGAGGTTGACTTTTGTACCTTTTAACAGAAGTAATTTGGTGGGAACAGCAATAGATGCTAAATTGCATGTAAAGAAGTTAAATCTTAAATAATGTTTTAATGATAAAGATAAGGATGAAAGCAACACTGATATAAATGACAATAGTATAAAATGGAAAATGCTTAGTGACTTTTGCCCCCACCCCGTTCACCCCATCCTGGGTTTGCATGAAAGCAAATGTGTGGATGATATCCACAGGGCACTCAATAAACCACTTAGGAAGAAATGAGACAACATTAGTAAAGAGGAACTGGCTGCTCTAAAAAATTATAGCAGAGATATGACTCATAGGATCATGAAAACAGATAAGGGGGAAGGCATCCTAGTCACAGATACAGCTGCTGTGTAACTGCAAGCTTAATGCCATGTTTGACAATGACACTTTTTACAGTAAATGTGATTTTTAACACTGAGAACACTACCTATAATAATTTAAGAGACCAACGTAGAATGCTGCATGAGGAGGATTTAGTAGATAGGTTCATAGCTTTTTGACTTTTTGGGCACCCTCCACCCAAAAATACCAAGCTTCTTTGGGATCCCCAAACCCCATAAGAATATCTCTGATTGTCCTTACAGAGCAGTAGCGGCAAGTGGTGATTCCGTAACTGAGACAATATCCATCTACCTGATGCCCAGTTAAAACCAATAGCAGAGGCCATATTTTAGACTCTTTGGATTTTCTTGGTAAAATTAGAGATATTCCAGTTAGCAATTCCACTACCCTAGTCACAATAGATGTGGAAGCCCTTCATACAGTGCTTCTGCATAGTTAGTGTATAGTGCAGTGGTAGTGTTGTCACTTCACAGCAAGACATTCCCTGGTTCACCTCCTGGCTGGAGTGCCTTCTGTGCAGAGTCTGCATGTACTCCCTGCATTTGTCTGAGTTATCTCCCACATCACAGAGGCATGCATCTGGAGCATTTCTCCCCAGGCCTCCTCTGAAAATTGGCTTTGTTCCAAGTCAGACTTTCCTGCTAAACAAATGCTAAATAAATAAATAAACCTGTAACACAAGCATATGGAAATGACAGGAATGCATTACTAGGAGAGACAGATGCTCTAGCAATGTTGTTGGATCTACCCCTTAGGAACAACTACTTCATGTTTAACAACAGGTTTTATAAGTAGACTGCTGGAATAACTACGGGGGTGGCCATGGCCCCAATTCTGGCTGATGTGGCTCTTCTAAAATGGGAGGAGGAAGCAGTGTACCAAAGTCCATATTTTGCATCAATGAAATGCTATATCCATTTCATTGATGACATCTTTATCATCTGGGATGGGGACAAAGCCAAACTGAATGACTTTTGCAACCGTATCACTAATTCCACTAACTGCCTGAGACTCACAGCCTCTCACAATAAGACCTTGATCAGCTTTTTAGACACAACCATATCCAAGGACACTGAATACAAATGCCTCTCCAACAACCTGTTTAGAAAACCAACCAGGGTTAATATGCTGCTGCATAGTAAAAGCATGCATGGCCAGGTCACAAAGAGAAACATTATAAAATCTTAAGAGATGAGATGTGTCTCCAAAGAGCTTAAAGATTTCATACCAAATCTAATCAGACTACACCAAGACTTCCTAGCTAAGGGGTATAGCAATAGATTACTAAATTCCATCCTCAACCCCATTACAGCTTAAAAGAGACAGAGGACCCCATTTTGAGCCCCCCAGGAGACTCCTGGGGCTCAATAGAAGACAAACACTGTGATCCACAGGAGGACAAAAGAAAAACAAACATGGCACTGACTTTTACAGTAGCTTACAAAACAGTCAGTAAAGGTTGTGACCGACAAATGGGTAATGAATACAGACAATAAACAACTGAAAAGCTCCTAAGACCTCATCCTTGTTTCATTTTTAAGTGAGCCAGGAATAGAGTGAAAATTCAGCTCAGAGGAGGACAACAGAGGAACTTACCTCTGTGGCCCCCCTTTGTTCACTTACTGCAAATACAAGAGCAACAAGTACTACTTATTTTGTCCAGCACTCAGGAGAAAAATCAACAGCACTTATTCTGGTAATTGCAACACTGTTTTTATGATATACCATGCACAGTGTAATGGCTGCAGTAGTTTTTGCATAGGGGTTGGGAGGGTGGTCTAATGGTTAAGGTGTTTGCCTTACAAACACAAGGTGCAGGGTTTGAGTCTCACAAGGGATACTTGGCTAGGCTTAAAATGGCTTGCAAAAGCAATTAGCCTAGTACTAATCTATCAACCTATTAAAACTGAACAAATTCAAAATCAGGGTAGCACACCGCCTGTCTGACATCAGACTCTAGATCCTCAAAAAACAGCTAGTGAAGCACTGCTGTGGTTTCCAAGTCTATGGAGGTTTCTACTTTCACATACTGGGCAATCTCACTATGGGTCCACTTGAAGGAAACAAAAATGCCATCCTTGAAAAAAAATTGAGTTAAACTGGAAGATTACACTGGACGGCCACCACCACCCTGGTCAAAATTCAAGCATTTCCATTGAAAGTCTGCTTGCACTTAGGAAACTAAACCATAAATAATACAGCTAAAACACCTGTACTGTTTAATCTAGGATTTGGACAAAAACTGTTAATTAACCCTAATTGCTGCTGTTAATATGAAAAAAAATCAAGTAGTTATATTTGTAAAATCTCTGCATCATCCTGTTTTGGTTTATCTGGTGAACTAGTAACATAGGAAACAACCCACTTTGTTTATTTGTTTTGTTTTGTGATCTCTAGCTGTGTGCCAATCTAAAAAGTAACTGT
Source organism: Protopterus annectens (assembly GCF_019279795.1). NCBI lineage: Eukaryota > Metazoa > Chordata > Ceratodontiformes > Protopteridae > Protopterus > Protopterus annectens. The sequence continues at coordinate 956,533,372 of NC_056737.1, forward strand.
TGTGTTTGAAAGTGCTTTTTTACCTCATAATGTGAACAAACATAAACAGCAACTTTCAGTTATTTGAAACATTTGTTTCTACTACTCATTTGGGACTTGGACTTTCCTTTCAGTGTTAGGAGTGAAAAAAGGGGGCCAAACACTAGCCTCCTAGTTTGATTGACATCCCACTCTCATAATGATTCAGCCTATTACTTCTTCTAACCCTACCCAGGACCCCATAGCACCACCCCCTCTCTCAATAGATTGGTTAACTGCCCTTCCACCTGATCCCTCCCAGTCCCCAGTCCTTTATCTAGCTAGGCACAGAGCTATCTAGCCCACTAACCTCACCAGCTGGAAACTGAATAGAGGAAGAATCTGAACTAAGGAGTCCTGACTTCGCTAGCTGGAACCTGAAGAGAGGAATAGCCTGAACAAAAGAGCTCCCAGTAACTCCTAGACCCAGTAAGAAGCTTGGCAATGAAGACTCAGACTGGAGTACCACATAACCATGCACTGAGAAAAACAGCATTGTCCCTCTCACTACAGCTACCCTACAGCAACTAGGTAGTTATATCTATATATTTATATATATATATATATATATATATATATATATATATATATATACTGTAGCCACTGGGTCTGCATTTAACAAAATGTCTGTAATCTGCAGTACAATGAAATTGTTATCCCAGGGCACCACTGCAAACTGCTATATTCTTTATACTAAAAGCACAATTTGACTATGCTCAAAGAAGATCTATGTTTTTTAAAGGTTTTGTACACTCGGCAGTTTATCACATGGTGGATTTTTATTCCAAGGGTACAGAAAGCTAATACAAAGGGTTCTGAGGTCTCAAACCTTACTTAGTTTGTCCTCCTACTTGTGCACATGCATGAGCTCTGTAAAAATGAACACTGTGACTTGTTTTCCACTGTAAGCTATTTCTCTTGATGCATGTATTTTTCAAAAATAGGAATCACCTAGTGTAGCTGACCTATTTTAACACCTCAAAATCACTCTAAGTGCTTTATTTTTAATTTCACCCTGTTTTCCACAACATGGCTACCAATGGGGCTTGATGTATCATTGTGATCTTGTACTCCTTCAAGCCTTTCTCTTTCCCATAATGCTTTGCATGACTCATGTCAGACATAAGGAAGTGACTTTGAATTCCCATGCCACTGACATATAATGGGATTTGGGAGTGTCACTGTTGTTTTCTTTACCTTCTGTAAATGGACTTTTTTTCCTGTCTCATACTAGTGTTTTTGGAATTCAGAGTGAAAGACAGCTGAGCACTAATGCAGGTCACTTCACTGTCACTGTCACTTCCTTGCAGAAACAGAATCCCCACTATACAAACAAAAAGAAACAACAAACTGCTGCAATTTTTAGCTGTGGCTGACAACTTCTAACAATAGTATACTAACAACAAAGAGAGCCAAACATAAATGGGGGATGGGAGGAGAAGAAGAAGCAAAAGTTTTTACAGAAAGTAAAAAAATAAAGAGTGAAATCCAAAAAAAAAAAATTGTCAATGGCATGGAAATTCAAAGTTACTTCCTATATATCTGCAGAGTCCATAAGCATTATGGGAATGGAAGAAAAGGAGAAGAGAGGGAGAAGAGACTTTGATACTGAAACCCATTGGTAGCCATGTTGTGGAAAACAGGTTAAACTAGGTCAGGAGACAAAGACAGAGTGAAAAAAACATTTCTTTAGTTCTAGGGTAGAGTTTTCCTTTAAGTGACTACCTTCCCTGCATATAAAAATATGTTTTCATCAGAAGGAAGAAGAATAGGGACTGGTCACGTTAATCATATATAGGTGTCCCTTTTCAGTTGGCACTGTAAACCTTTTTGATATACGTACAAGAGAAGATTAGCCTTTCATACTGTATTTCAGGAGATATAAACCTAGTAAAAGTGGGCACAGCCTCTCATATTACATCTGATAGACTGGAGAAAAAGTTCTGTAATAACTGGCTCAGAGGAATATGAGCCTCACAGATGCAAAAACAGCCTCTTATTTTGCATGTATTACAAAACAGGCTAATAAAGTCTGGTGACAGCCTTGCAAAAGCAGAGATAAACCACTTTATTAGATGGACCAGATGAAGCTCAGGCAAAAGTATTTTCTTAAATATAGTTCTATAGTGATAGCTCAAGGTGTGTTGTCATGTTTTGCTTGTTAAAAGTTAAAAAATAAAACTTTCTGACTAAGAATGAGGTTCCCCAGGCTGCTGAGTTGGAAAACCCTGACAGGTCTTTCAGGAATATTCAAATAAGGGACTGACCTCTTAACTTTGGGATTGGCTCCTTGTTTTACCATATCCCAGATTTCCTCCAATCAGCTTCCATGGACGCTCCCACCATTGTCTGTAACTGTCTATAAATAACTGAATGTAATGGATTAGAACAAGAACACTCAAACATCTACTTACTTAACAGAATAAACTACTGGAAACTTCAACAGTGTATGTATTCCTCCCACAGAGAGGGTATCAGAGATAGAGTCTCATAGATCTGCTAACTGAAGTGATTTTAACTGGAATAATCCTTTGTACTCTGTTTCCTGATAAATAAAGATGACAAATTATAACAGTGTCAGCAGTGCAGCAGGTAGCAACTCCCCTTTGGGCTGGAAGACCAGAAGGACAAGGGTTCTGTTCTTGCTTCAGGTGATTGGATTGTTGACATTTCAGTGCTGCACTGGGGAGGGGGATTTACTTCTAAGTTTGTTGTACTTCAAATGAGACATCAAATTATAATCCCATCTGTTTGAGGTGGGGGTAACTTAGATGGATATAAAAGATTCTAAAGCAACTATTGATGTAAGTAGGGAAGGATACCTTATGCCCTGGCCAAATTTTCTTTTGTAACAGAAATACCACCACCTGGGGTCTCCCTGAAAAGAGGCCAATTGCCTAGTGGGACTAAGCCCATAAATAGTAAACACATGAAAAGCTTCTATCGAAGATAATGAGTTATGTTCTGTCCTTCTTTTTTCTCCATGCTCAAGCAAGCAAGCATTCTTTCAGGGAGATCCAGCTGAAATCACATTTGCATAATATAGAATTATATGCAAAATTTTAAAAATGCCACAGAACCTGCTACTGCAGTTATAGTAGATTCCAAAAGACATTCTACTTAGTAAATTGGTCTTATTTATGGATAATGATGAATAAATAATTTTTTCTTTTATTGCCGTAAATAAAGCTTCATATACTGCTACTGCTGTATGGGCTGTACTTACTTATTGGGAGCTATCTCCCCATTTTTGTTACAGTTAGCAACACAAGAAAGTGTGTCTGTTAATTGTACAGAACAGTAGTATTTAGACTGCTTGTTTGCCCTGCACTTGAGCTTTAAACCAGCGTTTTTTACGTTAAGAGATTTTTCTGATGGCACTTTTGTGGCAGAAGTATGCTGTAGCAAATTCATCGGAGTTGGGGTCTGTTGGCTAAAAGCTTATTGTGTGTTTTCCTGACTGGTCTGCAGGACTTGCTGTTTTTAAACTTGTTATTTTAATTCTATATGTGCCCAGTGTGCTTAATTCCACAGAGCTGCTCTTGGTTTGGCTACTTAAACTGAATCTGCTGCATCTAAAGCCATCTGCTGCTAAAAGAATAAAAATAAGTAACATGTTGCACTTTTGCTTATTATTTTAGTGTGTTTAATAGGAATCATGTATTGTTACATTTCTCACACTGTAGTAGATTTTCAAAGCTGAACTATTTCCACAGCTGCTGCAGTACTTAATTCCATTGTGTTTGCTATCTCAACAGGAATCTAGTATCTGGATTGTATTGTTTATAGGTTCATAGGACAATACTGGGCTATTGGCCTGAGGCCCTTATAAGCCTAGCCAAGAATTTTGCCCATGTTCCCACAATGTCAGCACCTGTTTCTCTTGTCCAGCAGTGACACAGGTGGGATCTCAGGGTGTATTTTCTGTTTCTCATCCAGTCGTCCAGGTTCCTCTTAAAGAGGGCTAGTGAGGTACTTTGCTTCACATGGAGAGGGAGTCTATTTCACAGATGGGGGACTCTTTGTGACACAAATCTAACATGCCAACAAGTGCTATTAATGTCACAGACCAGGTTGGGGCCTTGTGTGTGGGTTGCGTGAGTGGAGTTTGACTTATGGATATAGAGCAACTCCATCAAGGCTGGGTCTGAGACGGCATTGTATGCCAGACACAGGTCACCTCTGAGCAGTCTGTACAAGACTGAATAGAGAGACAGGGTTTTTAGCCTATCTCTATAGCATAGGTGTTTGAGACCTTGGATTTTCCTGGTGAGGAACCTCTGAGGTCTCTCCAGCTGCTGCATGTTCTTGGCAAGGTACATGCCGAAGGGGGCATTGTACTTGATAATGGGTCTGATAAGGGAGGAGTACAAGGATGTTATGACCTCCTTGTTCCTGGATGAAATATCCTTACTTATGAGGTGAGCCATGTGGAAAGCCTTCTGTACAATGGAGGCAAATGTGGTGGTCAGAAATCAGGTTGCTATCAACCTGGGTGCCCAAGTCCCTCATGACTGATTGATGCTTAGTACAGTGTTACTAATGTGATAATTAGTGGGTATGCTCTTTTCCCCAAAGAGGATAATTATGCAGTTATTTGCATTCAGTTTGAGGCCATGCTTCTGGCTCCAGCCATTAGTTTGAGTAAGGTCCTCTTGGAGGATGTTCACATCACTAGGAGAATTTAAGACAGCACCCAGCTAGCAGACATCTGCAAACTTGGTCAGCCACAGACCACTAGTTTTGACTTGTGCCTCAGAAAGGTATATCATACACAGTAGAGGCCCCAAGACTGATCCTTGGGGTACGCTGCTCGTTACAGATCTACTACTAGAGGTGGGTTCCCCTATTTTGACTGAGTGGGTTATATCAATGAGCCAGTTAGCTACCCATCTGGTAAAATATGGGTTGATGCCTAGCTGAGAGAGTATATCTATTATGCCTGAGTGTAGAACAGTGTCCAAGGCTTTGGCTAGATCAAGGTAGGCAGTGTGCACCATCTTCCACTCATCCATGTCTTTGGGGACTGTTTTGAAGAAGTTGACCATGTTTAACAGGCATGATCTTCCATTGACAAAACCAAACTGAATATGGTCAAGTGTTTGGAGGTTGATGATGTCCTTGTTTATAAGGTCCATGATAATGTGTTCCATGGCCTTGTAGATCAGGCTAGTTAGGCTGATGGGCCTTTAATTGCCTGGGTCAGTGGATGCTCCACCTTTGTGTAGAGGGATGACAATGGCTGTCCTCCATTTGGCTGGGACAAAGCTGCTGATCAGGCTTTGGTTGATAGAGTGCCTAACGGTTCTGAGAGCTCTTGCCTGAGTTCATGTATGATGCAGCCAGGGATGTTGTCGGGTCAAATGGATGCTATATTTTATGCCCTTGAGAGGGCATTAAAGACCTGCTCCCTGACGATGAGGGGAGGGGTACAGGTGCTGAGGATGTCCTGGTTTACTGGTGGGGGGACAGAGAGGTGAAGTTTTCACTGAACCTGTCTGCAGCTGGTTGGCTTTATCTACGACATTTGTGCATATGGTGTTCTTGACCACAAGTTCAGAGCAGATTTGGGTGTTACTATTGATATTGTGGCTGTATGTTAAGAAGATGTTGTGATTGTCCTTAGTGGATGTGGCCAATCTGGACTTGAAGTTAGCCTTAGAGGATTTCACCAGTGACCTTATTTGCTTGTTCAGACAAAGGAGAGATTGCTTCCAACTTAGCACCTGTGCCTTCTTGGTCCTAGATATCCAGTTTTTCCTTTCATTGTAGAGTTTGTTTATTGCTGCTGTCTACCAGACAGGTTTACTCTTCCTTGAGGAAGGTGATTTGATTTTGTCAGGTATTGCTGAGTCCATGCAGCTATATAGGGGCTCATATAGTTTTTTGGGGTAGGCTTGGACATTAGTGCTAGTTCCAACAGAAGGGACAGTGGCTGTGAAGCTACTTATAAGTGCTCTCAGTAGGTTGTAGTCAGCTTTGGAAAATTTTTTTTGTTTGACCCTGACAAGCAGGGGGGGCAGTGGAGATGGTGACTTCTAAAGTGATTGCCTTATGGTCAGATCTTACCAAGAAAGATAATACTGTAGGAGTGCTACAGTAGCTACTCATGTTGGTTAGTACCAGGTGCAGGATATTTTCATCTCTCATGGGGATGTCACTCAGCTGATCCAATGCATTGACACTGATGAAGTCGAGGAATCTCTGAGCATTCGTGTTTGGGCTAGGTCTTTCCCTATATGGTTGGGTAGTTAAAGTCACCCAGGATCAGGGTAGATGTTTGAATCTTGATGGATTCAAATAAGTCCAGATAGGCAAAGTTGGTGTCCTGACTCATGGTTGGGGGTCTGTAGCTAGCTATGATTTGAATAGGTGTTTTGTCAACAGTTAAGTGCACCTGGAGTGTCTCCTGTGGTTCATACTGTCTGACCAGCCTGGAGGTGTGTATGTCTTTGATAAATATTGAAACACCACCTCCTTTGGCTTTGTAGCCCTCCGTTTGGGGTCTGAAAGTATGGTAGGATGAGTAACCTGCTAAGGTTGGGGTGCTCTCTGCAGCTTTGAACCAGGTTTCAGAGACTGCACAAATCTCAGCATCTTTCAGAGCAAGGAATGCTTGCAATGAATGCAGTTTCATGTTAAGATTCCTAGCATTTAGCAGCATGACCTTTAAATTTTGTTTAGAAGAATTTTTCACATTGGTAATTTTGCCCCATGACTTTGTCTAAAAAAGGCACTATGGGAGAGGCAAGAGCCTTTGCCCAGAAGCCTGAAGCTTAAGGGAGACAGATGAAGGCTATCTCTGGCAAAGCATCATGGTCTGTCAATCATGTCCTCCTAGGCTTTCAGGTTCTGGGTCTCCTTGGAATGACACCAGAAACTAAGCCAATTGTTAAAGTCAATCTTTTTCTGTTTGTACTGAGGCATCATTCTCAGTACAAACAGAAAAAGATTGACTTTAACAATTGGAACGGGCGTACCTTCATTGAAGGTTGTGCGTCAGGGCTGGTAACTTGGCATGTAAAAATCAACTACCAATCATTAGCGGACCGGAGTTTCACTGTGGCGACCCCTAACTGGGAAAAGCCGAAAGACACAACAACAACTGAGGCATCATTCTGGGTGACAGTAGGATGCTGCTGAAGGCTAGGGACATACCTGCCTGGGATACATATTCAGTGAGCTCAATCATGTCTCTCTTCATATCGCCCAGAGAAGAATGTCTCAAGACCTTCACACCAAAATGGACTATGACAGAGTCATAACAGTACTTGTTGAGAGACATGAGTGTGGCATGAATTGATGGATTCTAGCTCCTGACAAGCAGCTTAAAATGACTTTCTCCTTGTCTAACCTGGTGAGTGGCACATCTGAGTATCTCACAATAGAGTCTCCTATGACTAGCATGTTGGGTTTGTGGCTGGGCCTTAGATGCTGTGAGACACAGGCATATGTACTATGTGTGGTGCTTGGTTCTGTGGTTTGTGATGTGCATGTGCGTTTTTGCCTATGAGGTCTCTTTTATTTAGGTATGTTTTTGTTGAGAACCTCTGCATATGTAGGTGTGTGATGTACAGGTGTGGGTGGTATTAGGAGTGGAGTATTTGGAGTGTTTGAGCAAACAACCTTCTCACTGGCAGATGTGCTGGTTTGTGATTGAGACAGCAAGGATTCTAGGTTCTTAATGTAATTGCATCTCTCACACATTGTGTTCCTAGGTGGTAGGAGTAGAGGGTGTCCATGTACACGAGGCAGTTGCTACACTGTCTCGGGATGCCCATATCAACCAGACTAGCAAGCAAAACCATAGGAAATTGTCCGTCCATGGTTGTCAGAATCTGTGGAAGAGAGGGCAGGGATAGTAGAGTGAGCACTATCTGAGGTGAGTACCTATAGGTGTGAACAGGGCTGGACAAACTGAATACAGTAGCTGCAAGGGAGAGCCTCACATACACAGGAGTGCTGGTAAGGGAAAAACTGCATCTGAGATACCTCGCAAAGGGTTAAAACAGTGCAGCAGTGGTGCAAAAAGAGCAAATCTATGCAAATGTGGGGCTTAAGTACCACAAAAATGACAGTAAAATAGAAACACAAGAATGGACCAATCAATCCATGCCCCTGAGCTCCTAGCCAAACACCCTATGCCAGACCAGTTCCAACCAGTTCACTTACTCCCACTAAGGGCTGGTAGGCCCCAGCCAACACAAGATGGCATAGCAGGAAACACAGGAAACACACAAACAGGTCTGAATACATCAAAACCTGTAAACAGACTATGCTAAAGATATTTAAACTCTGTTTAGGTTGATTTAACACAGGATAACAAATATACACTTACATATAAGAGCAGAACAGTTCATACTCAGTTAAACAGTTTAACAGTTAAACAGTGAAAAAATACAGTGCAGATGTAATGCAAGTTAATAAAACAGCACAGTTAATCAAATACAAGTGCAGTATAAGTCAGAATAAATTGAAAAATGGCACTTAGTTTTGCAGATTCTCTCAGTAGGTTTGAAATCAGCAAAGGGTAGATGCAGAATGCTCGCCACCTTGTAGCTCAACTAAAACAAGCAAGTACCACAAAATGAAAGTAAAATAGAAACACTGGAATTGACCGATTAACCCTTGACCCTGAGCTCTTAGCTAAACACCCTATGCCAGACCAGTTCCAACCAGTTCATTTACTCCCACTAAGTGCAGATAGGCCCCAGCCAACACAAGATGGTTTAGCAGGAAACACAGGAAATACACAAATAGATCTGGATACAGCAAAACCTGTAACCTGACTATGCAAAAGATATTTAAACTCTGTTTAGATTGACTTAACACAGGAGAACAGATACACACTTAACTATAACAGCAGAACAGTTCACACTCAGTTAATTAAACAGGTTAACAGCAAATCAGTGAAAACAGTACAGTGCAGATGTAATGCAAGTTAATAAAACAGCACAATTAATCAAATACAGGTGCAATACAAGTCAGATTAAATTGTAAAATGGCACTTAGTTTTGTAGATTCTCTCAACAGCTTTGAAATCAGCACAGGGTAGATGCAGAATGCTCACCACCTTGTAGCTCAACTACACTTGAACTCTAAACACAGCATTTTTACATCAAAAGGGTTTTCTGACTGCACTACTGTGGCAGAAGTATGCTGTAGGAAACCTATCTGAGTTGGGGGCTGCTAGCTGAAAGCTTATTGTGTGTTTTTCTGATTGGTCCATAGCCCTTGCTGTTGTAAAACTTGCTTTTCTGAATCTATATAAGCCCAATGTTTGTGCTAGTTTGATCTCATTGCAGTGGGGGTTAGCAGTGCCCTGTATAGATGCAAATGCTATCAAGTTAAAATTTCCCTTAGAATAACTATCTCTATAACCTTCCACAGTTCCCCTGTTGCTTTATGAACGTCTAAGTTGCACTCAGAGCAGCATTGCCTTGTTGGATAGCTGCAGTTTGCACTGAGTATACCACCCATTCTTCTTCCATATGCTATCATCTCAGTCCAGTTAAATGTCGCCACTCTTCCCTCTGGTTAAGTCCATAGTAAAAATTCTGAAACCATGGATAGGCACTTTCCTGATATCTCTGTGGCCATCCTGGTGAACGTGGGCATCCTGAGGCAATGTAGCAACTGTCTCATGTATACTGACAACCACTTAATCCTGAAACAAACAAACACAGTATGTGAGAGATGTGGTTACATTATGAAAATTGAGACAAAACTCTCACATGCTGACAAATGAAATGACAAATAGGTTGTCAGCATAATCACATCATTCCCCTTAATAAATAAGGTTTCAACACATAAACCCACATATGTGGAGATACTCACAAATAACTTAACCAAAACCTCAAAGGCCTCCAGTATGCTGCCCTCAGAAACCACATGCAAACAAAACCAAGTCAAAACCAACCACTACACATAAAAATATACATCACAGTATCTCCACAAGCAAGCTCCTGAGGCAAAACACCACACATTCAAACATCTTGGTCATAGGGGACTCCATTGTGAGACACATAGATGCCCCCCCCCTTCTCACCAGGTTGGATAAAGACAGGGTTACAGTTAGTTGTCTATTAGGGACCAAGATTCAGCAGATCACACAGGCATTTAGATCATTCAACCACATGTACCAGTATGACTCAGTCATAGTCCATGTGGGTGTGAATGACCTGAGATGTACCTTCCTGGACTTTATGAAGAGAAATATGATGGACCTCTCTGAATGTGTGTTGCAGGCTGGTATGAGCCTTGCATTGAGCAGCATTCTACCCTCAACAAGAATGATAACACAATACAAACAAAAAATTATTGTCTTCAATAATTGGCTTAGCTACTGGTGTCATTCCAAAAGGATCCAGTATTTGCTAGCCTGGAACAACATGATCAACAGACTATGCTGCTTTACCAGAGATGGTCTACACCTGTTTTCGCTAGACTTTCAAATACTTTCCAAGGCATTAGCTACCCCGATAGTTCATTTTTTAGTCAGTGTCACCAACAGAGCTACCAATGCAGAAAATTCTTCCAATGCCAAACTGAAGGTGCTACTGCTCAATGCTACGAGTCTTAACAAGAAACTGCACTCCCTGGACTCTGTCCTTGCCCTTGAGAATGCTGACATCTGTGTAGTTACAGACACATGCTCAAGGCTGCAGAAAGCACCACAGCCATGTAAGGGTACAATGCCTATTACACATTTAACTACCCTCTGAAAAGGAAAAAACAAAAGGAGGAGGAGTTTTCATTTACATAAAAAGCAATCACTTCTCTGATTGGTTGACCAGGATGACTCGATTGAGTTATTCCATGTCCAGCTGACCATGGGCAAAATCTCCCACTACATCATTAGTAGCTACAACCCCCCAACCATGAACCACAAAATCCACTCTGCATACCTGAAGTTACTTGAATCACTTACCATTCAGCCCAACACACTACTCATGGGCAATTTTAACTACCCATCATAAACTGGGAAACATATACGACCACTAACATGCAGGCTTGGAGATTCCTGGACTTTCTCAATGCAAATGCTCTGGAACAGCTAATCTACACTCTTATTAGGGGCTCAAATATCCTTGACATAGTATTCACAAACATGGGGGAGCATTACACCCGTCCAACATAATGTCCTCATTGGTAAGATCAGATTATAAATCAGTCTCCTTTGAAATTAATGTAATGGTAGTACCCAACAAACCCTAAAACCCTAAAGAATTTTTTCAAGGCAAATTACCTCCTACAAAGTGATAAGTAATTTTAAAGCATCTTCTAACCCCCAAACCATGGAGGCCTATGCAGACGCATACATGACTGTCCTATCCAACCACTTAAACAACTGCATAGAAATGATAGTACCTGACCAAACTAAACTCAGGTCTGGCCGGAAAAACAAGCCACCCTGGGGGACCCCAGTATAAATAGACTACACAACAAAAGGAAGAAATTTATGTCTAGAAGTAGGTTAGAGGCAGCATAACAGAGAAAAAAAATCCCTCATTAGTCTCAAGAGGCAAATCAGGGAACTAGTCAAGACTTCAAAAGCCATATTTGATCCAAAAATAACCTCCCAAGAAAAAGATAACCACAAAGCATTTTAGTTATGTCTTAAATCTTAATGGAAACATTCAACAATGTGCTGAGTTGACTGTAGACAGCACTGACTATACTCAGCCAGAATAAACAGGAAACCTGCTGGCCGATAAATTCAGCTCATATTTCATCCCCTCATCATCTCTTATCGCTCTCCATAAAATACCACCTACTATTCCTTTGTCTGTTACAACAAAAGAACAGATCATCACTGCACACTCTAAAGCTAGAAGCATGGCATCAATGGACCCAGATGGAATCCCAGGGTGCCTTTTAAATAGTTTTAAACATGACCTAGCAAACCTACTTGGATCTCTATTTAACCACAGTCTCCAGAAAGGCTTTGTCCCAGTAGAGTGGAGGACAGCAACAGTCATCCATCTGCACAATGAGGGAATGTCAACTGACCTAGGAAACTACCAACCTAGGTCTGACTAGCCTCATATGAAAGGCTATGGAAAGGATAACCATAGACCTGATTAACAAAGACAAAGGAAATCTCCAGGCACTATACCCAACCCAGTTTGCCTTTGTCAGTGGCAAGTCCTGCCTGCTCAATCTGGTGAACTTCCTTGAGAAGGTCACCAAGGCCATATATGAGGGTAAGACAGTGCATACCACCTACCTTAACTTGGCCAAGGCATTTGACACAATAGTCCATATATAGATAAGCTCACAAAATTGGGCATAAACCTCTACGTCACCAGATGGATAGCTAACTGGCTCATGGATAGGACACGTTGTTAGAGTGGGGGAATTCACATCCAAAAAAGGACTATTAACCAGTTGAGTACCACAGGGCTCAGTGCTGGGTTCCCCTCTTGTTTGGAATATACTTCTCAGTGTCAAGGCAAATGTAGATGGCCTTTGGCTGACTAAATTTGCTGATGAGTGAAAGATGGGGGCAATCATTAGCTCCCCAAATGATGTTGATATCTTACAGAAAGGTCTGACACAGACTAATGATTGGTGTCAGAGCCATGGGCTCAAACTAAATGGAGAGGAGTGTATAATAATACCCTCTGGCAAAATGTGGACCCAGTCGTGAGAGATCTGGGCACTCAGATAGATAGTAATCTGAACTTTGACCAAAATGTGTCCATGGTGATGAGGAAATCATTCAATGTGGCTCAACTTATAAGTAAGGGCATGGAATCCAGATCTGTGGATGTCATACCACCACTGTACTCAGCCCTCAGCTCACCAAAAATATTGTAAAATGCACCCTTTTGCATATACCTTGCCAGACACCTGCAACAGTTGGAACATCCTCAGAGGTTTCTCACCAAAAAGATATAGGGTATAACCAAAATGTCATATGAGGACCGATTAAAAGTCCTCTCACTGTAATCAGTTTCCTGCAGATTAATGGCCTACAAGGCAGTCTCTAACCTAGCCCTGTTGAAAGTGTTGCATATTTGCAAAACTAACTGCATGAGGGTCACCCTCTCCAAAGATCTAAACTCAACATCTGACATGAATAGATCATGCTGAAGGGACAGATATGTATCCCACAGATTGCCCCTCCTCTGCAATAGGCTTCCTATTCATGTGAAGTAGAGCCCTTCCCTGACCATCTTCAGGCGGAACCTGAAACAAAGGCTAAAAAATTGTAAATTCACTCCTGGCATGGGACCCATGTCCCTTATGGACTGGGGCAGTTAAGAACCTGCTTGCTGACCCTTGCTAACTTTCTCTAGGGATAGAAATTGAGTAAAATCTGCATAAAACTGGATAGGCTTGTAAGGACTCTTTATCCATTAGTCTAATCTCCTATGAATCTATGAACTTATTTGGGAAGTTTAGAGCGTCCAATTAAATGGCATATTTTGCAGAAAGGGGAGAAAAGACATCATACCTAAGGAGAACATGCAGTGTTCATACAGCGTAACAAGAAGTCAACAATGAATCGCAAACACTTGAGCCGGAAAGAGAGAGACCTATACACTGATCTACTATGCTATGGACGTTTCCAGATTCTATATTATGCTTTGGATTTGTTGTTTGTATCCCTGTGCTTTTGGTGATAATAAAGGCTGCTAAAAATAGATACACATATAGAGTGCAATATTATGTCAGAATATATTTTTCAAGCATTGTTGCTAAAAGGCACAGAAAATAATAACTGGCTTCACATTTTTAACAAATTCATGAGATCAATTAAATCCATTGAGTTAAAATATACTTACATGTAACTAGAAAAATAAAATAGTACACATCAGATTCGCACAGTAACTGAGATAATATACAGATGATATCTGCACATAAGGATTGAACAGAAGACCCTTCTGCTGTAAAACAAAAAAAAATGTAACTACTAAGCCATTTTTTGTAAATCTGTTAGGAGAAGCTATCTTCCTAGTCAAAATATATACGTTAAAAGTGCTGGCTTTCATTCTTTGTCAGATTTAACACCTACACAAAGTAGGTGTATGGTATGACTCACGAAGCAAACTCTATTAAATGCAATGAACTAGCATGTCTTTTATTTCTCATAATCACATCATATAAATTCATTTTCACCACCTGAGAATAAACCTTACAAATAACACAATCCAGTGGTCCATAACCCTTGAAATTTATAGTCTTCCTGACTTTTGGTCCTGTTTTGTTTGCATGAATATAAATTTCCTTCCCCTTAATTTATGTCACCTTTAGTTCAGCTGACACCCTGTATAACAAAAGAAGCTACGGATTTTGAAGTGCTTCCTTAGTGATTGACAAAAGATGTCTAAATAGACACTGATTGTTTTATCACAGGTGAGAATGGTTATTGTTACTTCTTCTCACTTTGATAATTTATATTTACATCAAATGAACTTATGTAGGCACGAGACAAGCACTATCATCTACTTACCTTCTCCTATTCCCACTACATGACTCAGATATTCTTATAACCTAAATGCTTGAGTTGCTACTAAGTTCTCCCTGTTACAATAAAGTAATTAAATTTGCTGCCTCCCTTATGTACAAGATTCATTATTGCAGAGCCCTGAAGCAACTAAACTTGCTAGAGCTACCCAACTATTTAACATACCCACAATGCTTTAAAGCACACAATCTTATCCCAACTATTTAACATACCCACAATGCATTAAAGCACACAATCTTATCCCAACTATTAAACATACCCACAATGCATTAAAGCACACAATCTTATCCCAACTATTTAACATACCCACAATGCATTAAAGCACACAATCTTATCCCAACTATTTAACATACCCACAATGCATTAAAGCACACAATCTTATCCATGTATCAGGAAAATGTCCAGCACTAAGACGTACCCTGCAGCATTTCTGTTCAGGAAAAGACCTTCACTCAGCCAATAAGCTCTTAGTAATCACAAAAAAATGTCTAATAACTCAGCAAGTGACTTACTACACTCTCATTAGATATCTAAACTCTGGATCATCCCATCATACCTAAAACAGAGCATGAAACTATCTCCTTTTAAGCCATTACTAAAACCCCTTAACCACACATAGTTTGACCCATGTTGTTGAGTGGATAAATCGCTTTTCCTCATCTCATACCCTCTATCCCTTCATAACCGCTTTCTCCTTTTACACAACAAACGTTTCTACCACTCCTCCTCAATTTCCTTCTCCTTCTATCTTGAATCTCCTACAAATACTCTCCACCACTCTCTTATAATAAGTTTTTAACAGTATGTACCCTAGTAGTCTTAGCCCCAATATCCTTGACTCATTAACTATATAATGCCTCTTTCCCTCTTCTAGCTTTAACTACTGGCTACCTGCTGACTAATGTTTCACACTCCTTACCGCAATTGTATTTATTACAAACATCTGTACTGTAATCCTCTTTACCCATATACTCATATTTTACGTCTGCTTACCATGTGCATTGCACGTGAACTGTTTGCATACTGATTGTTTATACCAGGAATTTAATATTATGCATAATGTGACCACAGAAGAAATACATTATTTTTCTTTGTATAGTGTCACTACAGAACACTTACCTGTTTGTATTTAGATGTCTTAGAACTATCTATGTAATGTATATTTGTAAAAAATGTTTTGACATAAGTATCTTAGGAATAACTGTTGTAGCTTTTCTCCTAGGACCTCCTCTGAAAATGTGTTTTGCACAGACAGACATTCGTGGTAAACAAAGACTTTCTTCTTCTTTTTCTTTCAGCTGTTCCCATTAGGTGTCACCACAGCATTAATCTGTTTCCATCTCTTCCTGTCCTCTGCATCTTGCTCTGTCACACCAACCACCTACATGTCCTCTCTCACTATGTCCATTAGCCTTATCTTAGGCCTTCCTCTTTTCCTCCTACTTGGCAGCTCCATCCTTAGCATCCTTTTCCCAATATATCCAGCATCCCTCCTCAGCATACATCCAAACCAATGAAATCTCACCTCTCTGGCTTTATCTTCAATCCATCCAACCTGAGATGACCCTCTAATATACTAATTTCTAATCCTGATCATCCTCATCACACCCAATGCAAATCTTAACATCTTTACCTCTGCCACATCCAGCTCAAACTCCTGCCTTTTTGTCAGTGCCACTGTCTCCAACCCATATAACATATCTGGTCTCACTACCATCTTGTAGTCCTTCCTTTTCACTCTTACTGTTATCTGTCTGCCACAAGTCACTCCTGACATTCTTCTCCACCCACTGCACTCTGCATGTACTCTCTTCTTCACTTCTTTTCCACACTCACCATTACCCTAAACTGTTTATCCCAAGTATTTAAACTTATCCACCTTCACCAACTCTATTCCCTGCATCCTCACCATTTCTCTGTCCTCCCTCTCATTCACACACATATATTCTGTCTTAGTCCTGCTGACCTTCTTTCCTCTTTTCTGTAGAGCATATCTCTACCTGTCCAGGGTCTACTCAACCTGTTCTCTACTCTCACTACAGATCACAATATCATCTGCAAACATCATAGTCCACATGGACTCCTGTCTGTTCTCATCTGTTCATCTGTCCATCACCATTGCAAATAAGAAAGGGCTCAGAGCTGATCCTTGATTTAATCCCACTTCCACCTTGAAAGCATCTGTCACTATTGCCGCAGACCTCACCACTGTCACACTGCCCTCATACATATCCTGTACCACTCTTACATACTTCTCTGCCACTCCCAACTTTCTCATACAATTCCACAAGTTCTAAGTCCATAAAGACACAAAACAACTCCTTCTGACCTTCTCTATACTTCTCCATCAACACCCTCAGAGTAAACATCATATCTGCAGTGGTCTTTTTCTGGCATGAAACTGTACTGCTACTTACTAATTATCACCTCCCTTCTTAACCTAGCTTTCACTACTCTTTCCCATAAGTTCATGCTGTGGCTGATCAGTTTTATCTCTGTAGTTACTACAGCTGTGCACATTACCCATATTCTTAAAAATTGCTACCAATAAACTTCTTCATCACTCCTCAAGCATAGTCTCAATTTCCAAGATTTTGTTAAACAATCTGGTTAAAAAAAAAACACTGCCATCTCTCCTAAACACCTCCATGTTTCCACAGGTATGTCATCAGGCAAATAAATAAATTCACACATTATTGCAAAATTTGAGTTCCTATGTTCACAAACTATTTACAAAATATTACATTACACACTGTTTTGATAGGCTTTCTGGCAAAACTAATAGTTTTGTTTAAACATTAGTTGCATATTTACTCCTAACCCAACACAATAACAAAGCCATGAAAGCCAGTGTGGCCAGTTTATTTAACATTCCAACAAAACAGTAGACAAATATAGCATAACTTCATCAAAACACAATTCCATATGTACATTTTACTTAAAGGCAGTATTGAACCGTTCACCATAAGTTAAAAAGTCTGAAGGCAATGCTGCTCAATGCTAGAAGTTTAAACCTCAAAATGCACTCCATCGAGACACTCCTAAAAATGGAGAACATCTATATCTGTGCAGTAACTGAGACCTGGTTCAAGGCTCCAGAGAGCACCCCTGCAATACCAGGCTACAACTCTTAGCACACTTTTCGGCCACCAAACCAGGACCGAAACACTAAAGGTGGAGGAGTGTCCTTATTCATGAAGGATATTCACACCAGCAGGCTAGTTGCCCAGCACAATGCATCTGAAATTCTCCAGGTGCAACTAACACTAGGTAAGACTGCAATCTAAATTGTAGCTTCCTACAGATCACCCACCATGCCCCAAGATTCTGACTACACCTTTCTAAACATACTGGAAAATATTAAGATACCACCAAACACCCTAATACTGGGTGATTTCAACTACCCTGCCATTAACTGGGAAAACTACTTGTGTACCAACACCTTTGCCCAACGGTTCTTGGAATTCATAAATTCCAATGCCCTGAGTCAACTAATCCATAGTCCCACCAGGGGCTCCAATATCCTAGACCTGGTCATTACCAGCATGGGAAATTGATGCTCCACACCTATGGTCACCCCCTTTTTGATCAGGTCTGACCATAATTCAATCACCCTTGACATCCACATCCCTTCCCCATCCCCCAGTAAGGAAATCTCCATAAAAAAACTTCTCCAAAGCTAATTTCATGCTACTCAAGTCAGAAGTGACAAACTTCATGACACCCATGCAGATGGAAATTGAAAGTTCAACTGCAGAATCCTACACTAAGGCACTGTACGAGCACATCCACTCGTGCATGAATCGTGCCATCCCAAATAGAACCAAGATGCTCTCCTCCAAAAAAAGGAAGCCAATCTGGTGGTCCCCTGCCATAAACAAACTTTACAACAAAAGGAAGAAACTGTTGCAGAAAAGAGGAAAATCTCAGGATGCAAAAACCTCCCTTAACAGCCTCAGTAAGAAGCTGAGATCCCTCATAAAATCCTCCAAAGCTAGATATGAAAACAAAATTGCCAAAGATTCCAAAGACAACCACAAAGCATTCTATAGTTATGTCAAAAATCTAAATGGCAATGCTCAGATCGGCTCTCAGCTACAACAGAATGACATTAAATATACTGATCTCAAGGCTATTGCCAATATCCTGGCAGATCGATTCAGTGCCAACTTCACCCCCCCTCTCACCCCCTAAAGGGCCCATCTCAATACAGAAAGATTGCAAAATTCTGGTAATAATGGCCACACAGCTAAAAACTGCACTCTCCAAAGCTAAGAATACAGCATCCATCAGATCAGATGACATCCCGGGCTGTGTACTACATGAACTACAAAATGAACTGGCACCTCACCTAAGTGTCATGTTTAATCATAGCCTCACCTCAGGCTTCATGCCCACTGAGTGGTGCACAGCTGCAGTTATCCCACTCCACAAGGGGGAAACCACCTTGGATCCTGGGAACTACCACCCCATCAGTCTGACGAGCCTGGTCTGCAAGGCCATGGAATGTATTATTATGGAACTTATAAACAAAGACATTGGCAACCTTCAAACACTGGACCCCACCCAGTTTGGGTTTGTGAAGGGCTGATCTTGTCTCCTGAACCTGATTGACTTCTTTGAATCAGTCTCCAGAGCCATGGATGAGGGGAAGGCGATCCACACAGCCTATCTGGACCTCGGCATGGCCTTCGACACCATCCCCCACTCTGGAATCATAGATAAACTTACTAAGCTGGACATTAATCCCTATGTCACTCGATGGGTTGCCAACTGGCTTACTGACAGAACTCACACTGTAAAAGTAGCTGACTCCAAATCCATCTCCAGACAAGTGACAAGTGGAGTACCTCAGGGTTCAGTCCTGGGACCGCTCTTGTTTGCCATCTACTTCTCTGAAGTACAGGCCAACACTAAGGGACTCCGACTAACAAAGTTCACAGATGACTGCAAACTGGGAGCCATTATTGAATCCCCAAATGATGTGGGTATTCTACAAAATGCCCTTACAGAAATGGATGCTTGGTGCCAGAGACATGGGCTCAAGCTCAGTGCCAAGAAATGTATAGTTATTCCCTTTGGGAAAAAACATGTACCCATGAATTACCACATAGGTGGCTGTACACTAAACACCGAAAGTGTGATAAGAGACTTAGGGGCACAGGTGAACAGTGGTCTCACCTTCGATAACCACATCTCCACAACAGTCAGGAAATTCTTCTATGTGGCACACCTTGTCACTAAGGGCTTTTCATCCAGAAAAAAGGAGGTCATTGTCCAAATGTACTCATCCCTCATTAGACCCATTAAAGAATACAACGCCTCCTTTCATATGTACCTGTCAAGACATCTGCAACAACTGGAAAGGCCACAAAAATATCTCACTAAAAGAATCACATGCCTAAAGCAGATGCCCTATGCTGACCGTCTAAAAAAACACCAGCTATACTCTGTCGCATATAGTTTACTCAGAGGCGATCTCTGCTTAACATGCAAGGCCATGTCAAACCCAGAGCTGTTGGACATGCTACACTTAAAGAAATCCCAATCCCTCAGAGCCACATTCTCCAGGGATCTAAACCTTGTCATCAGAATGAACAAACCATGCTGAAGGGATAGGTTCCTGACACAGAGACTCCACAGACTCTGGAATAGACATCCCATACATGTCAAGCAGAGCGCCTCTTTGTCTGTCTTCAGAAGGAACCTTGATGATTGGATGGGAGATAGGAAATTCACCTTGAGGAATATGTCAGTCACCCTGCTAGACAGGGGTCCAAGGAAGTAAATATTATTGGAAGAAATAACCAGGGAATTGTTATGGCTAGGCTTGCATAGGCTCTAGGGCCGATAGCCTAGTACCATCCTATGAATCTATGAACCTATAGAACAACCTCTTGTAGCAATTCATGCCATTTTGTGCCTCTGCTTTGAACATGGAGCAAGCAGAACATTTTCTACAGGTCTGAGTGATGTGTTTTGACTGGAAGCTCTTTCTCAAGCATAGACTTGAGAACATTCTTCATTAGATTGTTGAGTAATTAATGGCAGAAGATGCAACGATTTGCAAAAAAGTTTCAACTCTGTTAGGCCTTCATTATAATTTGTCGACTGTGTGTGCTGTTTAAAATTCAGTAATTTGTGTTTAGAAAGGCTGAAGTATCTCTTATGTCCTTTGATGTTGGCAGTTTCTGCATTGAAAGCACTCTTCAATGTGTAAAAACAACAGCTGGTTCCTCCAAACAAACTACCAAACATGTTAATGCAACCTACTCTTTCTTACACCTACATGGTCTGTCATCTGCCTTTCATAAGAGGCATGCCTTGTGTGCAGATCTATTCACACAAAGGTATGTAATGTCAAAGAAAATGAAATACAGTGGCTTCTTTTTTCAAATATACATCTACAGTATTGTGTAGGACAGATGGCAATGCCTCATGTGGCCGTGGCATTTCCAGCTCCCGACATGCATTTTGAGTTTTTTGTTGAATTTGTGTAGCTTGTCTAGCTGTCATCTGTCTATGGAGTCAATTCTGTCTTCATCTGGTGTATGGTCTGTCTGCAGCCATGGTTATTGCTGGATCATTGGTTTTGCTGTATTTAGAGATCTTGTGCTGGTCACAGCCATTCTGGCCTTCGGATAGCGAGTTGCGCTGGATGCAGTTGGCAGAGGCCCGACTTTTGTCTGCTGAGTAATTGGTTTGGGTATGGAATTTTTTTGGTTGGTCAGAGGGACTGAATTGGGTTTTTAATGATGTTACTGGTGATGGAGATGATGTTAGAGATAAGGCAATAACAGTGTTGATGGTAAAAATTGTGGGGAGATCATTGAACTGGTTGTAGCCATTCAGGCCTTCAGGTGGCAACAGTTGTGCTAAATACAGGTAGAGGAAACCCATCTTTTATATATCAGTCTATTAAATCTGGACTTAAGGTTCTGTTGGTTGAAGGGGGCTTGACTGGGGTTTTGGATGTTGCTGGTGTTGGAGAGGGAGCTGGCGGCAGTATGGAGGGTGTAGATGGTTGCAGTCACTGTAATCACCATAATGATGAATCATGCATGGTTGATGAAATTTATGAGCATTTGGTTGGCTTGGACTCTGCTGTTGTTGTGCTTTTGTGTATTTTATTTTTGTGCTTATATTGTATAGTAGCTTGTTTATGTGTATATGAACTTGGAAAAATGCATTTTTGTTCAGTTGTGCAATTTTTGTGTATGGTCTGAATGACAATAACATTTATGGTTTATTGGTTTTACTGTTTACTGTTTGATGTTATGTGGTTCTCATATTATTAAAGGATCATAAAATATTAACAATTGCCCTCCGGAATATTCCTAAGAAGATATATATCCATTCTTAAAGAAAATTATTTTAAACTGCAATAGCAGGGATCCAGTGGTCAGTTTTTTTTTTTGAGAATTTATCCAGTGGTCAGGTTCAACTGATATAAATGTATCAAGGAGTGATATTTGTTTTTGCCAGTAGATGTAATTTTTTCCCACTGAATGACACTGAAAGGCTCCAAGAATTCATAATAGCTATTCATTGACTGTACTGATAAACCACTTTGCAAAACCTTTAAGAATTAATAGCTGTTTGTCCCTATGGATCTGTCTCTTGGTGAAGGCTGTCTATATTAACCAGACATAGAAAGGAAATCACTAGAACATTTTTTTTTCTGTAAAAGCTGGTGCCACTGTGGAATGGGATGCTTAACTCTGGGAATAAACACCATTTTGCTAGACTTATGCTAGATTAATTTAGATGAGTATATTGGGGCAGGGGGTGGAGTTAATGTATATCAGCATTGATAAAATTGGGTAATATATGATTGCATATATGTCTGTATGCATATATGTAACATTCTTATATGCATGCATGTATTTATGTATGTAGCATGTAGCAATAAACAATCTACCTCAGACTTTTCTGATGCACAACATCCTGAGATCATAAACCTGAGATTGAAAACACCTTAAGTACAGTATCTTGAAAAAGGAGAATTCAGGATAGATAGCATAGTCCTAAAAAATATAGTCATATGACAGTAAATCTGCTGGGGACAAGCTCTTACCTGCTGTCATCCTGTTGCAGGCTATAAACTCCACATCCATACCAAATAATTAGTTTCAATCTTAGGTCAAAGATCCTTGGATGCTAGTTCAATGCTCAGGTATATCTGATAAGAATATTAGACTAATCTAAAGAGTCTGTGAGACGTCTTACACAGAGTAATTATGTTGCAAGGAAATAGGGTAAAGGGGACTGACTTCTTGTAAAATGATGAATTTAAAGCTTTACAATAGGGACAGTGTCTATACTCTTATTTTTTGTGGCTATTGGGATGTTTTATTGTGTTTTTTTGCTGCTTAAAAGTGTGCCTCTCAGGATATTGTGTTTAGGAATTATCACTCTCAAGAGTTTGTGTTTTCCTGAAGCACCCTGAAGATTATGCAGTGTTGTCAATAGATTTCAACATGACTTGTAAATATTTTTCTTTGTACATAACACAAAACAGATACATCTAAATAGATATACTGATGAATGGATAGATATATAGATAAATGAATAGATAAATAGATAATAGATAATAGATAGCTAATCCCTTAATGTAGTGGGGATTTACTAAGGTAAACCTAATAATAACTTCAATCACATACATAAATCATCTCAGAATAAATCACCATGCACTATCTAACAATCATTTTTACAAGGAGCAAGTCCTCCTTCATGCCCAAGCTCTTTATTTAATAACTCTGATAGTGTACAAACTTAAAGAAAAGAGAAAAGTTACAAATGTTGATAAATAAATAAGTACATGAATAAACAAATAAATAAAATGATCATTTCCTATGTCCCAACCCTTGCAGTGAGAAACCAAAGTACAGCACCCATGACAAAATTCAGACAGACACCTTATACTGCTTAGGACAGACACAATATGGATTAATGTGTTAAACACGGTTTACTAAAGTTCAAAGTTCTGTGGACATGTCCAGCTGCAGAATTACTGGTCAAATATTGGTTAACAAATGGCAATACTTTTCTGGTACAGTACCCACCTACCCACCTTACCTCTTGCATACCTCTCAACCATTTAGCTCAGGTAATCTAGACAAAAGCAAAAATAATTGGGGAGACAAAGGCCAAAAATGTGGACAGATTTTAAATATTGTTCTTAATAAACTTAAAAAAGTTGAGAGAATAACAAGTTTTGCATTAGAATGAATTTTCTGAAGGATATGAAGTGAGAAATGCAAATGTCTATTTTTTTATTCACTTTAACCCTTAATGATTTGCCAGAAAATCACAATTTTTTATGAGAAACAGACCAAAAATGTTATGTAAAAATCTGGACATTCTGCAAAAATCTGGACAGTACTGTATGCCTTTCAGCAATGGGCAAAATTTGCTTTCTGAGGGTACATGAGCAGTACCTGTCTCTGGGCTTCTTGTTTCATTGTTACACTAAGCAGACCACAAAGTGATCATATGTCATCATTATTTTAAATGTGGCCACTGTTTGCACATGATACACATAGAAGCCAGCCAAATTTTATACTCATACAAGTTTTAGCTAATCTAATTCATTTGACTTTACCAGCTGTGACAACTTATGTGCATTCATGCTTTACCCTGCTCTCCATTGATGGTTGCTTATCTGCCAGGATTAATCTAGAATACAGCACTTTACTTGTAGGACATTTTGTAATAGTAGCTAGCATCTATCTTTAAAAGAATGTCAGATTATCTCACTTTAACTTAAAAAAAATCTGTATCACCTTTTCTAAGGACAAATATGTACAAAAATCAAATAGATATGAATGATATAAGACACTGGATACACTAAGCAGTCATAGGGAATCTTAAAGCTAGAGGCTTCTAAAGGGCTTTTGGAGTACTGAAACTGACTTTACTACAGAATGTTAATTAAAACAGAAATATTCTTTTGCTGGAGACATTGCAAGTGTATATGATGTCTAATGCTGATGCATATATATTTATTCTTTAAATCTGTTTGCAGTACAAGTAATCATTAAATGCAAATTTTCCATGCCTTTTACTAGTTGTTAAAATCTGAGCATTTAACCAAATTTGATTCTTTGTTTTAGAATGTTTCTTTTTTCTATAATAAACATGTTCAACTGAACTAATATAAGACTATATTTTCTAGGGATATTGCTGACAAAAATAATTGAGTAATTTATATTCTCTCAGCAATATTTCTGTTTGTTGCTTGATCAAAATTTTTTGAAAGATTTAGCCTGTGGCAGGAAAGATGTGAAGCAATGTTTTAGACACATTGAAGTCCATCTTTTTTTTCCATTCTCCAGGAGAATATAGTGTTATGGGACTATTCAAGGTCATGTATCAAGGAGTTTGGTGTGAATATTTACTTGGCAAATACAGAAATAAGCAACGATTTAGAACATCTTTAGTGTTTGCTTTATATTTTGATCATTGTTGTTGATAACATTGTTTTACATGTTAGGAATTTCCAGTGCTAGCAATAAACAGGCATTCTTTATTCACTTAACAAAATAAACAAAAAATAGCATTTTCAGAAATTATATGGACAGAGCTGAGAAAACAGGATAGTAGTGCACAATCCTGTTTTGGGCAAATTTGTTCAATGTGATCTGTGTTTCTAAATAAGAGACTTGTGAAGCACCAATGTGTTAGGATACCTCCTGAAAGAAATGCTACACAGGTCTTGCTGGTGAAAGCTGAATGCATCTGCAGCAGTTTGGAGACGACTGTTAATGCAAATTGGGCTTGTGCACTTTTATGAAGCTCTGCTCCAGGACAAGACTGACTTGGAGGGTAATACAATAGCTCTGCAATGCTATATGGAGGAGGGAAGCAAAAATCTGTAGGCCAACGTTTGAAGGAGTGCACCATTCATTCCAATATCAGAAGCAGGGCTCTGAGCATGTCATCAGGTAAACACTGCAAAGCTGTCTATATGTATGTGTGTGTGTGTGTGTGTGTGTGTGTGTGTGTGTGTGTGTGTGTGTGTGTGTGTGTGCATGTGTGTGTGAGACGTGTGTGTGTTTGAGATTAAGTGTACATGTGAGAGTATGTAAGGACATGACTGTAGATGTCTCAATGCATGTGACTGTGTGTGTGTGTGTGTGTGTGTGTGTGTGTGTGCATGCTTCTGTGTATTTATGTGTTTTAATGTGTGTGTGTGTGTGTGTGTGTGTGTGTGTGTGTGTGTGTGTGTGTGTGTGTGTGTGTGTGTGTTTGTGTGCTAGATGATAGATAAAATGCTGTGGTCTGTCATGGCTCTCAGAGTATTGCATTGAGTCACACCGTAGCGAACCACTCTTGGTCATAATATCCCAGGAATCCTTTAATATTTCCTTTATGTGTAGTCCTTTATGTGTACTCAATCATTGACTTTGATTATGTGTTCTAGGGTTCCAGTGACTTTCATCTGAAACTGTAAGTATGATTAATGTAGTCTTACTGACGGCTACTCTAAGGTCCTCTCCTCTGGTACATGGCTAGTTTGCAGCTAAGAACTGCAACAGATTATCATGAAGTAGTGAAGAGTACAGCTTTAGGAATCATACATAGTGATCTATTTATGTTAACGGAACCTGATTGATGTGTTCTGTGAGTTTGTGTGAATTGTAAAATTTGTATATTCTTAAATACAGAATGTCTCTTGCTCATGCCATATAATTCTTTTTACATTTACCAATCATCATTAAATAATTTAAATTATAAATTCAGCTCATCCAGTGTTTTTTTTTAAGTTTTAAAATCTAAAAACAGTTACAGCAACCAATATTCTTTTCCTTTCAACAAAATAATATTTGATTTATTTGAAAAATCAACAGTCCTCTTCTTATACAAAAAGGATAAAGGAAAATAAACCAGTTAGTTAAATTTATATATCTATATTTGTAATTTTAAATAAGTTGATTACATAGTAAGAACATATATTATACTGAAAATAATTTAATAAAAGTATTCACATGTTATTATAATTTCCCACTAATCACGGGTTTTATTTTTTTCTCAAATAATGTCATCTGCAGTCTCTTCCAGTCAGTATTATATGAGTTATCCAATTAATGGATTATTATTTTGCAAGAAACTGCATTTGCATATGATTAGGTATCAGGCAATTTAATACTCCCTTATCCTATCTTCCAATATAATGTTTGTAAGCCATTCTACATTTCTCATGATAACAAAAGAAACTTACAGTAATTTTGTTGAATTAAAAAAATGTTATATTAAGCATCAATGCTATAGTTTGAGGAAGTAATAAAGCAATACTATCACCTTTATAATGCAAAGCCTTCCTTCATACCTGAAGATCAATTATTTCAAATACTGTTTATTGGGATAATTATTTCCTCCATAACTTTATCATCATTTTTGTGTATTATATCTTTAAAGTTTTCCTTACCAAATCTTCTATTTCCTGTGAGTTCCAATTAAGATTCATTTTGCTTGGGATTACAGTACAATAATTTCTAAGTTTAAAATAAAGGCCCTGTATTTAATCAATAAATATAGAACATAATTTTTCAGACTTTTTTCCTATGGAAGATATCTGTATAACAGAAAAAATAAGACTGGAAATGATTAGTATAATATCATCAGCAAAGAACATAAGTTTAGTCTTGCAATCCTTCCATCCATAATGTCATTTCAGAAATGCTGTTGTTTTTGTCTTCTCATCTCATCTAATGCTTTAGGATGAAACTAGAGATGATGCATTACAACCCTGTTTAGTTCATTGTTTGGCTTTGTGGTCTTAAATAACAATGACTCTAATTTGATATTAGCCTTATTATCTTTATATAGACTTGTTCTTAAGTGCATACATTTAAGTGAAGATCAGCCATATTCAAAACATTAAATAACAATTCCTAGATGACAGAATCAGAAGCTTTTTCAATGCACAGACTGGTAAATACAGATGTTTATCTTCTCCTTGTTAACTATTAACTATATCTTATAAAGCAGCAATTCTTTTAATAATATCCTGCATTTGTCATTTCAAAATCAGACCTGCATGATCACTGTTTACCTCAGGTACAGGTATAGGTTTCCATTCTTTCCTGAGACAGATTCAGTGTGATGCTGTACTGCATTTCTCCTACCAGGTAATTCAGCAAAAGAGTCTTGATTTCTCATAAAGAAAAAAATAAATTAATTCTTGTTTCTGTACCTTAGACAATGTTTTATCTATTTGAAGGGCAGGTGCAAAATTCCTTGGGTACCATGCTGCTATCTGCATCTTCTACCAGGTTAGCTATAGGCACATCTGCTTTTCTCCATGTTTGAACACATTTATGTATTATATATATTCTGGTCTTTACTTTCTAATTTGCTTTATCTTTCAGTTCACTTCATTTGCTCATTTTCTGTGCCAACTCAAGAGGTCCTTGCCATCATCCTAAAAAGTTAATTTTGACTGAGATAATGTTTTGCCCTCTGTTGGAAGACATGGTTATTATACATCCTTTGTTGGAACTTTTGAACCCTTTGCATATGTTAATAAACTATTAGCATATCAGATTTTAACCTGTCTTGCAAATTAAAAAGTGTGCTATCACACTTTTAAATGCAGTTTTCTCCTTCTCCACCTCTCCTTTATTATGTCCAGCAAGTCTAAGTGATGTCTACCCTACTATAACATAAATGGGATAAATCCTGTTAAAACTTGGGTTATTTCTCTTAAAGCAGATAGCAGATAAGGATATAACTGAACCAAGATATTACCATCTTGTGCAATGGGCTTTATTAGCACAGACTTAAAAGTTTGATTAAAATGATCCACTAACCCAGCCCTTTGATGGTGGTACTCTTAACTGTTTTAGTTTAAAATACTGTCAAAACACGTACATTACCCTGCACTTAATGGGGTTCCCTGATCCATGGACATTTTATTCATAAACATTTATCATGGAGAGAAGTAAATGTAGCTCTTAGTCTACTGACTTAACATTAACCTTTCACAGGACTCCTGTCTTGGGAAACAGTTGAATGGTCAATAATTCATACAATTGGTAGTCATTATTAGACTTTACCTGTAGACCTGCAGGATCCATTGTCATCTGTTTGATAAGGACTTCAATAGCAGGCATAGGTATCAGTAGGCGTCTGAGCCCAGGATGAGGTGCCATCCTTTACCTTAATTTGTAAGCTGCACAGATGTTATCAATGTCTTTAACTACACCAAGTCAATGAAATCTAGATAAAATTCTACTCCATGCATAACTGTCCCCCCAAGAAATGGCTATGTGCCAGTTTAATCACACTTGTTCTAATGTTTTTTTGGAAATAATGGTGCATCATTTCATCTTTGTCTGTGTTTACCCTGTACAGCAATTCATTCTTCAACCCAAAGCATTAAGTGTGAGATAAGGTCAATCTGCTCATCTGTTTTTCCTTCTTTTCTCTCAATATTTTCTTTGAACCTGTTTAATGTCATGTCTTCCTGCTCCATTTTCATAAAATATGCATTGCTTCTCTGCAAAGCTCCCAAATAATGAACATTTTTGAGAGTACACAGATATGAAGTAGAGGGCATACTCTCTTCTCTTACATGTGCTGCTATAAGTATTTTATCTTATCCTTTTCTTTCCTGTTACGAAAAGCATCGCATGCCAGTGACTTTTCTTCCATTTTTATTTTTGGCAGTTCCTTTACTTTTACTTCTGGTATTTTTGTCCCCTTAAGTGTGTGCCGCTGAGAAGCCTGTTTTTGTTTAGTCTAAGCCCTCTGTTTGACATTACAGAGAGAACCCTAGGAGTGTTTTCAGGTTCCGTTTCTTCTTCTTTTTTACTTTCATGCTGTGGGTCTGGTCACATGTCTACACAGACATCCTTCATTTTTTTTTTTTTTAATGACTCGAATTTTATGACAACATTCAGTATCCAGCATTATTGGTTTTCCCTGTCAGTTTCTGCACTGACTTCTTTCACTAACTTAACATCTTGGATTTTCTGGTAAGACTAAGTAACACTTTTCAAACAGAATGCAGGTTTTTTCAGCCCTTCTAGTCAAAGCCGTATTTTAGTTCTTTTTGACGTTTCTGCACAAATACCTTTCTGTTTAGTAGGATCATGTTTTAACATTGTGTCAGGCTGTTGCTGCTCCCCATTTTACTTGGGGGAGATCTTCAGTGTATGGAATCTCTAGCTTTGCTTACTCCACCTATATTTTCACAGTGACTTGAACTGAGTGAAATCTTGATTAATTATGGCATTATGTTATAAATTAGGTACTACGGAGAGATTATGTAGTACTTTAACCAAGAGAGTTTGAATTTCTATTTCTACCTGTCTCAACAAATGCATATTGCTTCTAGTTTCATCTTGCCATTTGTGTCATGTCCGTAGACATCTGACCCTTTAATATGCATGACCTTATACAAAGGCTGTAATAGCCCCTTCCATTCACGCCACTCATCTTATATTAGGCTAATTGGTAGCTGCGATGAGACAATAATTGTCATTATCATCAGCCTTCCTTTTCCCATTTTCTACATAGGTTTGGGTGTCACACGAACAATCGACATCTCTCTCAATTCAGAGTCACTGTCCTACTTTCTTTGACAGCCATACCTGACTGTTGCAGATCTTCCCTCACACAATCCGCCAGACTCTTTGCCGGATGCGTTATTTTCCTCTTACCTTCTTTCTCTTGTCACAGATCTTCTTCACCAGAGTGTCTTCTGCTTTCCTGCACATGTGCCTGAACCACTGTAATCTGTTCTCTTTGACTACCTTTGGAATTGGAGTTACTTGGGATTCTGCTCTTATGTTCTCATTTCTTCATCTGTTCCACAGTGTGCATGTTAAGCCCCATCTCAGGCACTTCATCTTCATCACGTCTAGCTTCCTCACCTGCTCTGCCTTCACTGCCCAGGTTATTGTACCATAGATTAGTATTCATTGTAATGACTCATCATCTGCATACAACAGCTCTGTTGATCTATCCCCCAGACCCATTTGCTAATGTAGTCCATCACCAGTATGAGCAGCAGTGGGCTAAGAGGTGAACCATGATGTAAACCCACTACCACTAGAACACCTGTTTTAGTCTGAGCACTGTTCAAACTTGTGTCATCTGATCCTTTTATATATTCTGCACTAATTCTACCATGACTCTGTGGACTTCAAACCATCACAGAGCTGCCCAAGTCAGCTTTTTTTGGCACCTTGTCATATACTTTTTCCAAGTCTAGGAATGCCCAGTAGGACTCTTTCTCATTTCTAGCTTCTTCTGTACTATCTGTCTCACTGAAAACAGCTGGTGTCTTGTCCTGCATGCCGATCTGAATCTGATCTGCTCATATATCATTTTACTTCCTACTGCTACACATCTTCATTTATCAATCACCACCTCCAGAACTTTCTTGCAGTGTGACAGGAGTATGATACCGCTATACTACGCAGAGTTGTGAAAGTCCCATTTGTTCTTGTGCTCTGGTACTGGAAGCTTATTCTCCTGTCAACTAGTATATGCCTTTTTCTCCATGAGTGCCCTCTGGAGACATCTCTTTCCAAAGTCACTCAACATCTTAATCGTATCTGCTGTCACCAAATCTGAGCCTGCTGCTTTCCTTGACTTTATTTTCCTTAGTGCTGCTCTTATTTCTTCTAGGGTTTGCTCCTCCTTTTCTTTAATTATAGGCTGTGTCTAGGGCAGTACAGTTACTTTGGGATTTTCTTCATTCAAAAGCTGCTGAAAGTATCCCTTAGATCCACCTCTAATGTTGTGTGAACTCATGAGCAGGTTGTTGCTGACTTCCCTTATGATGGGTGCCTGATGACTATTTCCTTTTTTTCTGTTTTTGTCTTGCAATCTGATAGTTTTTTTTTTTGTTTGTTTGTTAGATTTTACTACTCTAGAATTTACTTACCATATTTCATTCGGTGCAATTTCAGTCTCATCACATTGGTTAGAAATCATATTTTGATAGGCAGACCATTTACATTTCATTACCAACTTTTTGTTTAAAATGTAAATTTGCCTACATCGCAAGTGGTAATTCAATAAAGTTGTTTGAAAAAAAAAACATTTTGTTTAGAAATCACATCTTTTATAAGGTACTACATTCATACTAACATAAACAATGTTTAATAATGTAAGTATCTTCCCACATCTTAACAGACTTTGACAGTTGCTAACAATTCTTGTGCATTGACTGACTTCCTTGTGTTTTTAGCTGTAGGCTAAGATCACCTGTGTTAAGCTCTGCTTCATTAGCATTACTCTTATGGTCACTCTGAAATGTCATTTTATGCAAATTATTTGTGAGTGCCCTTCAGAATTTATTAACTGCTAAAGCTTGTATCATTTTTGCTTCTCTTCTGATTATGACTATAAGTTTAAATTATGCTTTAGATAGCTTACTATTTTCTTGAATTAAGTATGCATATATATGAAATATCATTGCTTGCATTTTAAAAGCCAAGTAAGCCCTCACCAGGCAATCTTCCCTTCAGTTTTAGATAATCCATGTATTCAGAGCTTTCCTTGTTCATAAAAAAGCCTTACTTGCTTCTTTTGTAAATTGTGAAGACAATTACTGATTGAATCCAACTCTCCTGGGTAACATATCTTGCAAGGAAAATGAGGTAGCCTTTTTAGTGGCAGCATAGTATTTGTAGTGGTCATTACAAAACTCTCATTTGTTTTTGGTGAGTAAGTGTTTTTATAGTTTCCCTTCTCTCCTGAAGAACCTCTGTACGGTGACTCATATTTCTGTTGGTCTTCACTAGAGTCTATGAGGTTCTCCATTTTGTTTGGTAAAATATAAGTTCAATCACAAATAAAAACATTTTTTTTTCTTTTTTGGGGTTGGGTGTGCACAGAGAACAGCAACTATTTCAGGTGGCTAAAGGAAAAAACAGTATAACTTAGTGCACATCTGTGAAATTGCCTACTGAAACTGCAGTAAATGTAAACATGAAGGCAAGTTTCTTTACTTCAAGTATATTTTTTTACAGTAAAAAAGTCAAACTAAAGTTTATTTTCAACTTAAAAGAAAATGAGCACACATTTTAACATACCTCTTCATTACAATTCAGTTCTGTTTGTTAGCCTACTTTTAAATCCTGTCAGTAAAATAGCTGATTCCTCATAATTCACAGGCCCTGGTATTGCAGCTTAAGTCAAGCTACCTTGCAACTGTCAAACTGATCTGCAGTTATAGTCCTTGGACTTCATGATTAAATCTACAGTTATGTTCCTTAGACTCGTTTAATAAATTAGTGCTTCATGAGAAGCATTCTTCCAAATATTCTTCTAGAGATGTTCACACAATTTCTTCTGGCCAAGGTCTACAAAGGGTATCCGGTCATGGCTATTCAATCTTCTTTAGTGAAAGACTAATTTTTCTGACATTATGTATTACCAGCTCTCTTTTAATTGTACTTAAATATATCATGAACATTACCTGCTACCAACTCACCATTAACTCATTCCCTCCAGTGGAGTTCTGGAATTTTGCACTGTAACTTGCAATGGGCAGAAATTAAGCTTTTTTATAGATTCTAATTATATCCTCACATTTCAAACAAATGTTCGTATCTCTGGAACCACAGGTCTTACTAAAGAAGTGTAAATGGCAAACTTTTCAGCACAAACATTTTTATAGTAATGCTATTCCTTAGGTTTTAGGTTTTAACCCAAGTCATAGAAGTCACAGTAAAGGTAAGGTAAGGTAAGCTGAGGTGGCTTACTGGTAAATTGCATGGACTATGGTGTACAAGGTCCTGGGTTCAAGACCTGCAAGGCTGTTTATTTAGGGTGGGAGGCTGGCATAATGATTAAAGTGTTTACCTTACAGATACAAGGAGCAGGGTTTGATTTTCATGTGGGGTAACTGGCTAGGCTCAAAATGGTCCACAAGGGCAATTAGCCTAGTACTAATCTATGAACCTATAAACAAAGTTGGTATTACATTTGGAATATTTTGCAAACAACTTACAATATCTCTGCAACCACACTGTTACTAGTATTTTGTTTATCAAGCTGAGAGCTTTCATATAATGCTAAGCAATTGTGTTTGTGCTAAATGGTTGTTGATATATTTAGAAAAGCATGAAATGTATGACAATATACTGTAAATAAATATTATATGAGCAGCAATTAATATATCTTTACCTGTACTAGACAGAGGTCAAATATTGATATGATTGTGTTTGCCCTTTACGATGAAACATTTCAATACTTGTGTATATAGCATGATGTTAAAATTATTAATGCAAATATGAACAAGCAATATTTGATACCTAGAGGCATCACTAGGATGTAATAGCAAAAGCACCTACAGGTGTCACTCTGATATAATGAGTTAAGCAGCATCCCTTCATGTAATTCACATTATATTATACCATTGCATTTTTTTTGTTATTATACCTTCTGCTCACACATAAATCATTTTTATGATGATCTACAAGTGTGTGCATATATATATATATATATATATATATATATATATATATATATATATATATAGGTTCATAGGTTCATAGGTGCATAGGTTCATACTAGGCTATCTGCCCTAGGGCATTTATAAGCCTAACTAGAGTGTGTTTGGCTTTCGCCACCCATTTTAAATTAATTTTGCTATGCCCTTTTTCGAGGTTAGTATACTGTGCCTCTGTCTAACAGTGACACAGAAGTGATACCCGAGGTAAACCTACAATCTCCCATCCACTCATCAAGATTCCTCTTGAAGAGAGTCAATGAGGGACTCTGCCTAACCTGGACTGGGATTTTATTCCAGAGTGAAGGGAGCCTCTGGGTTATGAATATGTCCCTCCAGCATGTCCTATTTATTTCAGTGCTGAGGTTCAAGTCTCTCGAGCGCATAGCTCGATGGGATTTGGATTTTATGAGGTGCAGCATGTCCATTAATTCCAGGTTGGACATGGCTTTATACGTCAGGTACAGATCGCCTCTGAGCAGGTGGTATGCCACTGAGTAGAGCTGGAGTTTCTTTAACCGGGCAGCATATGGCATCTGTTTGAGCCCTATGATCTTCTTGGTGAGGTACTTTTGGGGTCTTTCCAGTTGCTGCAGGTGTCTGGTAAGGTACATCCCAAAAGGGGCATTGTACTCAATTATGCGCCTGATGAGGGATGAGTAAAGAGGCACAATGACCTCCGCTGATCTAGATGTGAATCCCTTCATGATTAGGTGGGCTATATAAAATGTTTTTCTAACCACTTTGGCCACATGGTTGTCAAATGAGAGATTGCTATCAACTTGGGTCCCCAGGTCCCTAATTACTTCTTCTGTACTTAATGGATTACCACCTATGTGGTAATTTGTATATTTGTAATATATGTATATATATATATATATATATATATATATATATATATATATATAAAATTTTTATCCCCTACTTACACTCCATCAGCCATTTTCTCTTGTACTCCTGCAGTCGCTTGTTGGATTGTCTTTCCTATCATTATTTATGGGCTGTACATAGATTCTTTCTGAGCATCTTCCCTCAAGTTCCATCAATACTATAAATTCTCTCTGATCACATTACTAATAGCTATCAAACAGCTCATTTTTCTCCTTTTCAAACTTTTAATTTGATTGACTCATTCATTCATTCCTTATATTACCTACACAGCTGTATGGCTATCCTTAGTTCCTGCCATCATTTCATGTTATTTGTATACCTGTGGTATATTGCGGTGGTTCTCTGCTGGTCCAGTATCTACTTCATTGTTATTTTCAACCAAGCCTCTGTGACTTATGTCACAAAACAACTCAGCCAAACAAGCTCAACTACCCCTGACAGGCAGGAAAATATTAAAAGCAAGCAAACAATTCACCAAAGTAAACACTTAAGTAATGCATTTACTTCACTTAGGCAAAGCAGTTCTACTGTATTATATAGGCCAGTCTGAGTTAAAGTAAAACTGCTTTGCTTGTGCAGTTACGTTTTTCACAGTATTACATTTTGGCCAGCCATGGAAATACATTTTCTTCCAAACTCCTTTGATCTCTCTGGCCTTAAGTATATGCCCACTATTTAAGTATCAACAATACCTGGAGAAGAAAAACATTTCTCAAACATGTCAATCAGTTCTGCCATCATTTGCAAGTACAGAACACACCTGACTCAGAGGAGAATTCTGGCACTGTCCAATATCTGCTTCCACTAATAATCTTCTCACTTATCATCACTGTTCTTCCTTTCTGTGACTTGTGCTGCACCCATGCCACTAATAATGATGTGGTACCTCTCTCATCAGTCCACAGTTTGGTTTAAAGGGCACAGTAGTTTTCATACATTTCTCCTGCATTTAGGAAATACATCCCATCAACAATTAGATGTAGGCACCTTTTAATGGAAATTCTGTAATCCTGCCATGAGCTTTGCCCGTTAAATACTATTGCATGTTTACCCCTTCTTTGGAACAGACTCCCCTTTCAATTGAAATGCAGATCTTCTCTAAGCCTACTCAAACACATTTTGCACCAATGAATAGGAAATTGAAAATTCACCCATTGTTTTTCACCTGTGGCCCTTATGGATAGGGGCAGTTTTCAGAAGTCCTAGGGCACAGGCATATACCAAAGCCATTCCAGCCCATGGATATTGATAATTGGGAAAGCTGGGTCATGAATGGCTAGGCTTAAAAAAGTTTCTAGGGCCGTTAGACTGGCAACGTCCTATGATCCTGTGGTCCTATGCCACAGTCTATTCAACTAGTTTCAAACACTGGTAGAATTTCCTTTTTTACCTCTTCTCTTTGTCATGACACACATGTCATTGGCAGAACCATTGGAAATGAAAATAAACTTCATGGCTTTTCCTTCACCAGACTGATTGCCTGTGCATACCACTCAGTTGTTTCACCATGGACAGTTATGGGATCTTCTGTTTTCTGCCTGCTTAACAAGTCTTGCCAATTTATCTAGTGTTACATTTAGTACAGACTGTAACTGCACTACAGCATCACAGAGCAATCTCTCTAGCTGTACATTAACACATCAGCGGTGCTCGCTTTCCTTTCCTTTTTCTCTTCTTCGTTCATGCAGCCCTCCCATCCTAACTACTGTTTGCTATTATTTCTGGATCCAGTTATTGGTTTCCATCCCTGTCAATGTTTCTCTGCCCCTTATCCCACTGAGGTTCTACTTATTATACTGTGATAATGGTCACTCTTGTGTGTTTTCTACTAATGCACTATTCCTTTCCAAAATTCCTGGTACTTCTTATATACAACTCAAGCATGTTTTTAATTATGCCATTATCACAATTTTCTTCTGTTTCTGTTTTTTATGTATGTCATTTCATGGAATCTTTCCTATAATCCATTTGCTTATTTGCCAGTGAAATCATTTTCCAATGTTTCTGCTAAGCCTCATACATATGTTTTCCCACAATCTGTCATCTATTGATCCCCAGGTGGATTTTTCCCAGCAGGCTGTTATCATCATTGCTATTTTATTCCTTAGACCATATGCTTTTTTGTTCATTATTCCATACAGCCACTTCATTGCCAGCAAGGCCATCTTGGCATAGATCCCATATTTTGTCATACTAACTTATGAGCTATGCTGCATTATCACAACCCTTTTCTCATCTTCCTCCTTTTTCAACCTTCTACATCACGTAATAGTTTTTCACCAATGGCCCTATGTCTACTTATCCTCTTCAATCTTCTTTTCAAAAAGATAGTTTAAAGCTTCACTGGTTACCACGTAACACTTATTAGTACCAAGAAAGCTGTCCACAGTAAATGCTATTAATCTCATATTTAATCCAAAATGAACAGATTTAAAGATGACAACTGCATTTGAGAACTGAACATCTTCAACAATGTCAACAAGTGACATCACATAATTTGTTGTAACAAGTAATATTACTGCTGTCGATCAGCTTGGAGCTTCAGAAGAAAGTTTCTAGAGAATTTCAGCTAAACTTTTATAGCTGAGATAGATGTTTCCAATCTCACATTGTATATCTGAAGTGAAACTATAATGCTCAAAGGCTCATTTGTTTTACAAATTGCTATCTGTCTTAGGAGTCTAGCAAATTGCATGTAACCATATTATTTTAGATATACATATAATTGATCTTTTCAAGCTGGCTAATATTTTTTTTCAGCTCCACGTATCTTTGTCACTGTCAACAATCAGTGACCGAACTATAGTCTCAAACATATTGCAAAAAGCTCCAATCAGTGATAAATGAGATTCTTGTTTTTCAATGTATTATAAATGATATTTTAACAATCAATGTACTGATTATAATATTTCTTACCATCCCCTTCACCATAACCCATGTTAGAAGTAAAACTGCTGTTCCATACAGACATATTGATTAAACATATGGACCAAAGCAATTTAAAATTTATGTTATCCACAGATACCCTACTTATATTTATATATAACTGGATTCATAATATTATCTACATTTAGTTTAAATGCCACCAAGGAGCTAACAATCCTTATTTCCAGCAGAGGAAGTTTATTCCACTGTTTGCCTTTTTTTTTCCAAGGTATGTCTCTATTCTCTTTTTTTTCTAGTCTATAATGTTATGGTTACTGGTGGCATTCAAATACTTTTCTTGGCACAAAACATTAAATATTTCACCCTATTTTAGATTTGTTAACTAGGGAGCACCGATACAATATGGTTATCTTTCAGGTCAGTCTGTAGAAAAGAAATCAGTTATATGTAAATATAGTTGACAGCTAAGGAATAATAAACAATTTATTCAGTATGTTTTAAAAACAAATTGTATCTTTTTATAATATAATGCACTCTAATAACTTTAAGACTGAAAAGATTCTGTAGGGTACAATTTGAGAGAAAAGAGGTAGCTAGGTAAATTTGATGGAATTCACACGATGGCTGGAATTACAATATTTCCAGCAATTTAGCTATATACAATATTTAAAAGAATTTATTTGATAAGTTAAGAGAGTGAGACAGAAGGGAAGAAAGGAATACCAGTATGTAAGAGGAGAAAATATAGACAGGTTGTTGGGATGAAAGATGTCAACACAGGGAAAAAAGGAATAAGTGGGAGAAAGAAGAGAGAATATACAAAAGGTATTCAGATGTAGGAAATAATAGCTAGAGTTGTTATAGTTTAACTGGTTTGATACCAACTTCAGCTAGCAATGTATTCATCAAGTATTTCACCCTCAAAAACAATAATTATTTCTCCATAATGATCTGTACTGAAGGAAATGTAAAGTGGTCTCATTGATCTGTGTGAAAAAAATATATAAAACCATCTGGCTGTTTTGCTGCTTAGCATTTGTTTGGTCCAACTTCTTTATCCTTTCCAACTCCAAGGACACAACAGCTAATGCCTGTATTTTAGCATGATGCTACACAGAGATGGAAGCAGAGTCAGAATAATTCCACATTTTTTTTTGGCTGAAAGTTTTTGATAATGTATCCAATCAGTCTACTTGGATAATTATAAACCTGAGGGTATATGGAGATACAAGCTAAACCGAGCATATAAAGATATATCCGGAATAATATACAAATCATAAATCTGTTAACTTTGCTCCATCAGCTTCAAGCTTAGAAAAATGGTGATAATAATAGACAAGTGATCAATGGGACCATACGATGCCCTGATGCCTACACCTTTAAATACACTCACTTAAAGTTCTTATGGACAAGTTAACTTTGACAAATTGAAGAACTCTATTGTAGAGGTACTTTGTTGGTATTATATCTGAAAGAGTTCCTTGAATTATAACAATGAAGTTTAACTTACCAGCTACACATGCAATAATTTATATTGTTATCACCGTACTCTGGGTTCAAAATACAAATCTGATATTTTAAACTGAAAGAGGTAGAGACTCTGTTGAGCTTTAATTTGAAAGCAGAGGCTCTTTGCATATGTCTAGAGTCCTCATCGTCCCCTAGAAACATATGAGTACAATATTTCATTAGAAAATAACACATAAAATAACACAGTCATCATTCTTATCTTAAATATGCATGAATACAGGTTGGTTAAGAAACAGTATGCTGATTCAAAATTATCATAAGAAGCAGTTAACCCACAGCTAACCTTCATGAAATGGCAATATATCACTCGGTCCGTGGATAATGGTGTAACTTTTTTTTAAGATGGAGGTTAGATACAAAAGTAAGCAAGCTTTTTTAACAGCTTTTTAGATTTTTTTTTTATTCTTAAATACAGTTTTAGAATCTGCATTTGTATTTCATAGCAATGTAACTATCCATAAAAGAGAGAAATACAAATCAAATGTTTCATTAATCTTTTAATATACAACTCATAGTGGAATAGTGACTAATGAAAAACATTTCACAGAAATGAATTAATATTGACTACTGCCATAAATCTATTCATTCTGATAATATGCCTTAAAGGTAGAGGAACTGAAAAATGAATGTGTTGCATTGCTTTTGGAAAGCATTAGTGTTAGAGGTCTGCAAGTCATTATGTTCTAGTGCTTGCATGCATATTTTAATTGCACATATTTTTTTCTACATTACATTAAAGAAAACTCAAAGCCACATAAAATGAGGCAGTCTGTTTAGTGGTTTAGCAAAATAAATAAAAAGTGATCTCAGCAGTGATGGGGTTAAATGGGAGGTATTAAGTAAACTCCCACGAGACTAAATGTTGTTTACGATATAAATTTTAAATAATATTTCTGGCTAGTCTGTGCTTCCCTGAGGATGCTGCAATTACAACAGTAACAGAGGATTAATTAAAAGCTTTCCCACAGGTGTGGCTTAGAAACCTAGCTTAGCCATTAGGGATGTATTAGTAGTCACTCACAGAGGTGAACAATGGTAGACCTATATCAGATAATGAGACATGTTGGGTGGTGAAGAAAGGCTAACTTGTCTTTCTCTCTGAATTTCTTTATTGGAATCTGATAAAAGTTTTGTAATATGCTTCCTTAAACTAGAACATTTCAAATATAAAACTGTTTCATTTAAATGCTGCTGGTGGATAGAATGTGTTAGCAGTCTGATTACATTCATACTTAAACAGCTACAACTCTTGCTTTCTGCATTTTTTAAATAGTTTAGCCATTAAGACATGTTCTATTTGTTCTGTAGGGCAGCTTGTCATTAGCTTTCTAACCTGATAATTTGCAACATACTGGGCTCTGGAGAAAAGAATACATTATAGTATATTAAGTATTTACATACATGCAGTCATTCAATATTCTGCAGTTGCTATTATCTCTGATTATCTCTGCTAAGTACATAGTCAGATATTAAATTATCAAATTACTTGTACTCAATAAATAACAAGACATAATGAACCACTGCTGTATCAGTATATTTACTCCGGTTATAGACATCAAGATGCTGACATTATTTACCCTATCGCTTGTGGTTGCTAAATTAATTAGTATTTCTAACCTTCAGTCTCCTCTATTTAAAAGAGTACAGATTCCATCATTTGTTATCTAAGCAGATACATGCCTCACATGTTATCCTGCTGCTTCTATGACCATAAGAGGTCACATATTGTGGAAGGGCGTTAACCTCCTTGTTTTTGAGTGGTAACACTGTTTGCTGCAAATTAGTATGCAGAATGTATGATCTTTACTTGCTGACACAGTGGTCCGCAAGATTCATGTCTTACATACTGTTCACCTATAGAATAACAACAAGCATTGCTAGTTTAGCAATTACTGATGCTAAAGAGACGTTACAATGATGAAGTCTTGTCAAAGATCTATCCTTAAATTTAGGAGAAACATCTGTGTTTTACCATTTGCATATATTCCGTGGGCTTCCACTGCAGCATTTTTAAGATATTACACAATGAAGGCTCAAGCTTTGCTAGGTCTTTCTTGGAGTTTTTACTAAATGCCATGCAGTGATCATGGAAATATGACAAGTGTGCTGCAAGTAATTTTACATACTTAGTAAATAATAAACTGTATATGGATATATCACAAGGAGTACTGAGGTGAAAGGTGAAATGCTCTGCTAAATTTAAAAGAGCACCATGGCAATGTATCAAATGTTGAAAATAAAGCTTTAAAAAGAGGGAAACATTTTCATTAAAAGAGTTATAGATGTCAGCAAGCAACACCAGCAGGATTCCATATGTCCTCACTTTTAATACTTTAATTCATGAGCTGGCTAGATGAGAGAAAGTT
The DNA here is from genome assembly GCF_019279795.1 of Protopterus annectens. Classification (NCBI taxonomy): domain Eukaryota; kingdom Metazoa; phylum Chordata; order Ceratodontiformes; family Protopteridae; genus Protopterus; species Protopterus annectens. The sequence continues at coordinate 956,575,013 of NC_056737.1, forward strand.
TTATGGAATGAAGCATTGGGTCTATGCAGACATATTGGCATTGAATTAGAGTAAACTAATACATTTTCAGCACATATTATAGTAACAGTTTTATTTATCTGTTCCTGATGCATGAGTATAATGATTTTACATAAAGTTCTGCATGCCCAATTTGTATATTCTTATTTACATCTTAGGCTATTTGTAATTTGATAAATGCAGAATAAAAGAGTTGTTTTGTGTTCTGCTTCTCATGCTGCAAAATATACCTTCTGGTTGCATGTGCACTGTATGTGTGCAGCAGACTTGTATAGCTACATGTAAACTGCTCTGCATTTTTTATCATTCATGCATGTATAGAGCTCCACATTAATGACCAGTGCTTGACTGCTTTGTAGCATTACTCCATAAAACATATGCAGGACTGTACTGCAGAGAGTCTTTGAAAGCCATGATTACAACTATGATGTATTCCCTTTTCTATCTGTATTTTAGGGAGTACAGTCTTGATAACTTTTACATTTCAAAATGTTTTTAACAGAAACATCTTTATTCTCCACAAGAACATATACTTATATTATTTGCAGTATTGATGCATTAGTATCTACAGAGGGATTTTTAATATTGTTATGGTCTAAATAGAACTAACTTATGAAATATTTGGTAAGCAGGAACATTACTGCATTCCTTAAAAAAATTTATATAACCATTTGGCTCAACATTGTTGGTTTTATGACATAGAGGGAAACCTTATGACCCAGATAACCTTTTCTGTATACTTCCATTTTACATCTATACCTCCTTATGCTATCCAGAATTTTTTGGGTTTGGCTTCTTTAACTAAGAGATTTACCATCTAATAATGGGCAGTATTAGAAGGGGCAAGGAGTTATTAACAAAATGACACTAAGATTATTAGTTTAGGATGTCATGTACTGGAGAAATTAATCTTTGTTTGCCACTTATTATTCATATTTTTATATTTATATTTATAACATATTTTCATAACTGAGATACCTACATTGTATTGTGAAACGCCAATGTGGGAGGCAGGAGAATTCATTAAAAATGTTGGTTTATATCACGCTATAGTTGAAATATTACTAGTGCTTTGTGTGTAATTAAGAAAATAATGACATTTCCATATGTGGATGATACTTCAAAAACAAGTGCTTACAAACTATTTCATGACATCAGGTGAAGCCTCAGATGTTGAATAAAACTGTCTTCAATATTTTTACAGCCTGAGAGATATGCAGTATTATCCATGTTGCTAATTATGCAATTAAACATATACTTTCATATTTCTGTACATATCTGAATAAACCTGTACTTATAGAAGAATTTCTGTCGTGTGAAAGTGTATGTCTGGTTAAGAGAAATATTGTAAGAATATATGCCTGGGTTGTTTAGTTTCCAAGATATGAACATTTGTGAAAGTTTAAAAAAATATAATTTGGGATTTGTGTGCATTACAGTATATTACAGTATTTATGGAAATGACTATGAATGCACTGACTTTTATCACTGTATATTTTGTGGAAGATGTGTGTAGACTGTCAGAGGTGTAACATTCCACACCACAGAGGTGTTAATGAGTTGATACATTGTATCAGACTCAAAACCTCCATTACAGGACATTCAGAATTTTGTAAACGAAAGAATACTGGTTATAAACCTGCACACAGAACCACTGGTCCTCACCTTTTTCAAACGTCATGAGACTGTCAGCCTTTATGATGCATTTTGAAAGTGGATTTCATAATTTTTTTCTAACTCTACAATGAAATTAACTACTTTTAATAACTGATATTTGGACAGGTAATTTGACAAATGCACAGTTATTCGTGCTTTAGAAAAGGTGATGTTTAAACTCAGTAGTGATTATAGATAAGTATCGAGTCCCCTAAACTAACCAATAATTTATACACTATAAACCCAGCTATGTCATTTTTCCCATAGCTATGATGCTCAACCTTGGTTATATTCCTAATAGAAAACTTCTGAATTTTTTCAATCTTGTAAATTTGCCTGTGATTAAAAATTCAAATTGCCTTACAATATCCAGTAATATGTCTTGTCTAACCACAGACTTGTATAATGCAATGCATACCCTTTTATCACTACTAGAAATACATTACAGGATATCTTTAATAGCTTAATGGTTACTTCTAATAATGACCGATAGATGTTCTTTGAAATTAAAATGGCTAGCTATAACTTAACTCAGATCCTTTATCTTGTCTTAGTAAAGATAGAGTAGATTACTGCATAATGGTAACATGGACTGTGTGCTTGGTCATGTACAATTGTGTGTTTGTGAGCATTACAGGGATTACTTCTGTGGCACTGCTTGACAGGGGTACAGGAAAATAATTATCTTGGGTGATGAAAGCCAGGGAGCCTTTTTAGCTAGGCTTATATAGGCCCCAGTGTTGCTAGCCTAGTACCTATCTATGAACCTATGAACCTATATGTGTAAGAATTGACCAGTTTGTGTAGCATAGTCATATATAACCCTGGTGTCATCAGTAAAGTTGCTAACCTAGATATCTTCAATCAAGGAAGTTGAACAAGAGTATTATAATCAGGACTGTGTCAAGGACCGACCCTTGGGGACATAGGGGAATAGTTATCAACAGGTGTACTGTCTCTACCGTTAGGAACTGGAATAACTGTAGCAACTTTCCAAATGTCAGGAACAAACCACCCTGGACTAAAGGTCTGCTAGAACAAGACTCGGTACTAAGTCATCTATAACTCTAGAGGGAAAATAACAGTAGTTCATCTGGTCATGTACTAACTTTGATTCGATAACTTTAAAGCATTTCAGGGTAGTTTTTGTACACATCTGAGTACATTGTTGCAAGCATGTAAACTACACCACAAAACTCCTTAAAGTATATATTTACTTATAAAATATATCAACAAATTTGTTTGAATCTGTCATGACCAGGTTATCCACCATAAGGTTGCTACTTGATTGATTGTTCTTTTTATGTCTAGCTGTTCTAGCTGTTCCGCACTAATTGTTTAAAAGTTATTATTGTTACTTGATAACAGTTTAAGAAGAACTCCAACATTCAAAAAATGGTTTTATTTTTCATAACTACCTCCCAATTCCACACCTTCAATTCTGTACTTATAGATGTAAAGTCAACATGGTGATTTTTGTAATGAAATTAACTACTTGGAGAGCCATAATAGTTTCCTAATTGTTTCTATTTGTACCACCCATATCAAACTCAGATGGTCTGTGCCATATAGTTCTAGTTCAGTAACAAAGCCCTTATATGAGAGTTTGCCTTTAACTCATGCTGCATCTGGGATATTATCCTTTCTAGCTGGGAAAGTGACTATCTGTGAATACCCATATTCTAAACCTGTTGCAATGATGGAATTTATAACACTATTGCGAGATCCTAAAGACCGACAGTGGTATAAAATAAAAGTCACCCAGCACCAAAATTTAGAAAAAGAAAATATAAAATTAAAAGAACACATGAAGATGTCTACTAATGTACAAACCTTTGAATCACTCATATGCATTCTGAAACCATAAGTTTCAACAATACAAGTGAAACAGTATTATAAGTCACAGAGATACTAAATATTCACAGCAGACAAAAAAATCAGAAACTGAGCTAATGAATGACTACGTTATCCAGCTGTTACATGGGGGCTATAATCTGAAATGCGGTCTCTACCTGAAGTTGCTTCAAACTTCCTATAGGTCTCTGTTTTCAACCCCAATGCAAACAAAGAGGGAGCATGCTCAGAAAGGGACTCTGTAATATGCAAATACAAAGAATCAAAGAAAAAAAAAGTTATGCCTGTATCTTTTAATATCTTATGTCACAAATGCTAAAAGAAGAGGCTATTCTATTCTGTGGACTTGTTGTAATATTTGCTTCCATGCAGACTGAGTGACATGCAATTTCACTGAACAAATTTTTACTTGCTTATTTCACATGAGCAATTCAAAATCACATTTCTGAATCACATCACTTGTCTTTAGCCACCTTTGGATACATTATCATGCCATTTAAATGTGTTGCACACCATGCAAAAACTGCATGGAAAAGTCTGCTAACAACAAAAATATACTCTATATGCTGGGAAAACTGTTTCTGAAGCCTATCTGTTATGTTCAAGATCTGATTTGAGATTACAAATTATTTTACCTATTCTGCCAAGTAGAAAGAACACATGGCTAGTTCTCGGAGCATAAGGTCTGAGATGTTTTAGATTGCATAAACTGTGGAACCTCCCTAACTGCAGATCATAAGGAGTATTGTGCTTCACTGTTTTAGCTAAGATGAAACTTCAGAACAAATAAGTATTGTGACTGAATCATGGAACTCAGATTTATAGATAGTACATTTATTTGCTCTGGACCAGAATGCAGTAAAATATAGAAGAATATGACCATGCAAAAAACCTTAAGACAACCATTTTTAGCCAAAGTTTTTGTTTTCAGAAATTTCTGAAGTTTTCACTTTAAAAGATTAAAAGCCATCAGTTCATAAGTTCATAGGTAAATAAGATTTAGTGCTACTAGTTGGAATTAGTTTTGAGGGGGTTTCTTCCCACCAACATATAGTAACCAGCAAATTGGGAGCATTGCAGTATAACTAAACTTTAATTTCACCAATAGATACAGGTACAATGCCTGCAGTACAGGGACCACTGTATCATCCGCTGGTCAATTACCCAATCTCGTCTACCTTTAAATGTGAACAAGATCACAACATACCTGAACTTCTTTAACTGGGTTAGCTACTCCCTTTTCCCTTTAGATTACTATCTGCTTTTTTTTAATGTTCATTTTTTTCTTCTACCCAGATTGTGCCTCACCTTCTGATCCATGTACAGCTAATTAGTTCCCATAAGGGTTAGAACCTTATGGCTCATTTGTTCCTTTCAGGGCAACAACTGAATAGTAGACAGTCATGCCATCATGCATGAAGGTAACATTTTCTATGTTTGTCCCTAATGCCAGTGTACCTGCACAGTGAGCTACTAAAGATTTTGGCATGCAGCAGGCATCAGTTAGGCTGTGTAAACCCTCAACACTGCATAATACCCTTAATGTCAGTGCTGTTCTGTGGTCCCTGATCACCAAAAGGAATTCTACCATGGCTGAAAAACACCACAAACATGCAGTCAATACCTTCTCCCTGAAGACATTTGAACCAGCTAATCTGCATTACTCCTTCCTTTCCACTGTAGCTCCATTAGGTGGCCAAACAACTGCAGTAACTAAGCTCAGGTCACATGGGTCAACGTCAGGGCTTTATCTCTGCTGACTACAATATTACCTCTGTTCTAGTGGAACACATGTCCTCTAGTTTAGAGGTGCTGATTTTTCATCTTAAAAACTTAATTTTTAACAAAAAAAATATCACTCTAGAGCCTGCTTGCTAAAATCAAACTTTCAAGCTTTTCTCTGAGCATTTCATACATTGTGATCTGGTAGTTATTTTAGTTACTGTTTTAATACATTTCCTTATTAAATACAGTGTTGCTAAGTGAAGCGAATGCTACCACTATGTAAATTTTGCAGCATAGTATGTAATACTTTCTTTTTCATATAAAAGAATCATCTTCTTCTTTCGGCTGCTCCCATTAGGGGTCGCCACAGTGGATCATCTGTTTCCATTTCTTCCTGTCCTCTGCATCTTGCTCTGTCACACCAATCACCAGCATGTCCTCTCTCAACACATCCATAAACCTTATCTTAGGCCTTTCTCTTTTCCTGTTACTTGGCAGCTTCATCCTTAGCATCTTTTTCCCAATATACTCTGCATCCCTCCTCAGCACATGTCCAAACCAACGCAATCTTGCCTCTCTGGCTTTGTCTCCAAACCGTCCAACCTGGGCAGACCCTCTAATATACTTATTTCTAATCATGTCCACCCTTGTCACACCCAGTGCAAATCTTAACATCTTTAACTCTGCCACATCCAGCTCCGACTCCTGCCTTTTTGTCAATGCCAAGGTCCAACCCATATAACATAGCTGGTCTCACTACCCTCTTGTAGACCTTCCCTTTCACTCTTATTGGTACTCGTCTGTCACAAATAACTCCTGACACTCTTATCCACCTACTCCATCCTCCCTGTACACTCTTGTTCACCTCTCTTCCACACTCACCATTACTTTGAACTTTTGATCACAAGTATACAAACTCATCCACCTTCACCACCTCTACTCCCTGCATCCTCACCATTCCTCTATCCTCCCTCTCATTCACACACATATATTCTATCTTAGTCCTGCTGACCTTCATTCCTCTTCTCTCTAGAGCATATCTCCACCTCTCCAGGGTCTCCTCCTCCTGTTCCCTTCTCTCACTACAGATCACAATGTCATCTGCAAACATCATAGTCCACGGAGACTCCTGTCTGATCTCGTCTGTCAACCTGTCCATCACCATTGCAAATAAGAAGGGAATCAGAGCTGATCCTTGATGTAATTCCACCTCCACCTTAAATGCATCCATCACTCCCACCACAGACCTCACCACTGTCACAGTATCCTCGTACATATCCTGTACCACTCTTACACACTTCTCTGACACTCCCGACTTCCTCATACAATACCACAACTCCTCTCTAGGCACCCTGCCATATGCTTTCTCTAAGTCCACAAAGACATGATGCAACTCCTTCTGACCTTCTCTGTACTTCTCCATCAACAGTCTCAGAGCAAACATCACATCTGTAGTGCTCTTTCCTGGCATGAAACCATACTGCTGATCACTAATCATCACCTCCCTTCTTAACCTAGCTTCCACTACTCTTTCCCATAACTTCATGCTGTGACTGATCAGTTTAATTCCTCTGTAGTTACTACAGCTCTACACATCACAGTTATTCTTAAAAATCAGTACCAAAACACTTTTTCTCCATTCCTCAGGCATTCTGTTACTTTCCAAGATTTCATTAAACAATCTAGTTAAAAACTCCACTGCCATTTCACCTAAACACCTCCATGCTTCCACAGGTATGTCATCTGGATCAACAGCCCTTCCATTCTTCATCTTCTTCACCTTACTTCCTCCTTGCTAATCCACTGCACTTCATGATTCACTATCTGCACATCATCCAACCTTCTCTCCCTCTCATTCTCTTCATTCATCAGCCCCTCAAGGTACGCTTTCCATCTGCTGAACACACTCTCCTCACTTGTGAGTATGTTTCCCTCATTATCCTTTATCACCCTTACCTGCTGCACATTTTTACTAGCTCGGTCCCTCTGTCTAGCCAATCAGTACAGGTCCTTTTCTCCCTCCTTAGTGTCCAGCCTTTAATACAACTCTTTATATGCCTTATCATTAGCCTTCGCCACTTCTCTCTTTACCATGCACCTCATCTCCTTATACTCCTGTCTACTTTCTTCATCTCTCTGACAATCTCACTTCTTTTTCGCCAACCTCTTTCTCTGTATACACTTCTGTACTTCCTCATTCCACCACTAGGTCTCTTTGTCCTCCTTCCTCTTTCCAGATGTCACACCAAGCATCTTTATAGCCATTTCCCTTACTAGCTCTGCTGTAGTTACCCAGCTATTTGGTAACTCTTCACTGCCATCCAGTGCCTGTCTTAACTCTTCCTTTAACTCCACCTCACAATTACCCTTTTTCAATTTCCACCATTTGATCCTTGGTGCTGACCTCACACTCCTCCTTCTCTTCTTGATCACCAACTTCATCCTACAAACCACTATCCTATGCTGCTACACTTTCCCCGGCCACCACTTTACAGTCTCCAATCTCCTTCAGACTGGCCCTTCTACATAAGATATAATCCACCTGTTTGCATCTTCCTCCTCTCTTGTTTGTCACCCTATGCACCTCCCTCTTATTAAAATACTTATTCATCACAGCCATGTCCATCCTTTTCACAAAATCCACTACCATCTGACCTTCTGCATTCTTTTGCTTAACACCATATCTACCATTCAATTCCTCATCCCCTCTGTTCCCTTCAACAACATGCCCATTGAAATCTGCTCCAATCACCACTCTCTCACCCTTGGGTACAATTATCACGATTTCATCTAACTCACTCCAAAATTTTTCTTTCTCATCCATCGCACACCCTTGTGGACCATATGCACTAACAACATTCAATAATAAACATCACTCTATCCGACACTCTTTTCACCTCCAAAACACTCTTAGCAAACTCTTCCTTCAGGATAATCCCTATGCCATTTCTCCTCCCATCCACACCATGATAAAACAATTTAAACCTGCTTCCAATACACCTAGCCTTGCTCCACTTCCATCTCGTCTCTTGCACACACAATATACCAATCTTCCTTCTGTCCATCACATCAGCTAGCTCTCTCCCTATACCAGTCATACTGCCAACATTCAAAGTTCCGACCCTCACTACCATAGTCCTAGCCTTTACCTGCCTTCAGGCATTCCTTTCCCCTCTTCTCCTCCTTCGGCCAACAGTAGCCCAGTTTCTGCCAGCACCCTGTTGGCCAACAGTACTGGTGGCGGTTGTTGTTAACCCGGGCCTCAACCAATCTGGTATGTATATCTGTACTGTTGTCTGCATGTATGATCTGGCAAAATTTTACACCAGATGCCCTTCCTGACACAATGAAAGAAACATAATTAATTGAATTAAATCAATATTTTCCCAATATTGTTATAATATTTTTGGTAACTTTGCTCCCAAACTGGCAGTAATTCCCAACTAGCATTCTGAATGCTGAATGGGTTATACTAGAATAAATAAATGTATAATTGCATGAATAAAGAAAGAAAGGAATATGAAAATATCTATTGTACTGTAAGAGTCATCCTTTTTGAATGGCAGACTTGTATGGCACTATGTAATATGAACTTTATTTCTTTTCCTCATGGTGTTGGTTATTAGGAGTAATCTGTGAAAACACTGACCATAATTTATCAAATTATATTTCGAGAACAAAAGGATAAATGCATATATAGAGAAGCAAACACATAAAACTGATTGATAAATATTTATAAACAAATAAATGTTAAGAAATAACATAACACAAGAACTGAAAATCAGTACAAGTAATTTTATGTTACATAATTATCTTTTAAAGGAACATGTTCTACTTGACAGAATTAATACAAATAGAGCTTTTATAAGTTTACGAATAAAATTACCCCAATGATTTCAGGCATTTTGTATGCAAAACTGTAACTGCTTTTTCACTGGGTCACAGCATAAGCGTTCTTCTACATTTTCTCAAAAAAATACTTGTTTTCCTTTAAGCTTGACACAGAGTCAGCATGGAGTGTAAACATTTCCTATGACAATGCTTAGATGTCAAAGGGTGACGTAAGCCCTGTAATTGTCCTTGATACTTACAGGAGTATGAAACTGCAACAATTAAAAATAAAATGACCTTCCTATTTAATGCTAATTATATACCTCATTGCAGACTAATCTGGATTTCATTACTTACTATTTTCTGCGTTTGTCTTCAGCATAGACTCTTTATACATGGATGAATGAGCTTTGACCTTAATGTTTTGTTAATATTTTGGATTTTTTTGTCTTCAGCTTACTGTTTGGCTATGAAGAATATTTGAACTAGCTCCATATATATTTTTGATTACTAGTAGGGCAATATAAACGCATGTTAAGTAATAATGCTGACAAAACAGAGAGCACTGTCTTTTTTCTTTTACTGAATATACAACTGAACCATGCTGCCATATTTCAACATAAGTTGTGTCATTTTTGATACTGTGTACGTTCATAAGTGCAGCTGGAAGATGACAAAAGGGCCCACTGCACTACAGATTCAACAGGTTACATCAGGATATTAATCAATTAGCTCAATAAGTAAAGTAGTGAAGTATGGAGTCTTATGTTTGCAAAATGGTTTGTTCATTTATATTTTCATCTGAGAAGAATAAGACACGTTAGCTTATGCAACAAGATTTACTCTGTCTTTTACCATTTTTAAAAGCAACAATGGATTTATTCTTAAAACAAAACAACGTGGCTGAAATGAATAAACCGTTGGTGAACAGCAGTGAGACCATAACAAAAATGCCAGCGGAATAAAACAGAACTGAACAGTGTATAAGAAGTGCTAGAAAATAAAACATTTAATAAACAGTAAACGCTTTCACAATTGCTTCATAAGAACATAAAAATATGCAATAAACTCATTCACAGATCTCTTTGAAAGAAGCATTAATCAATCATAAACCAATCAAATTTAAACATCAATTAATACTTTAGAGTAGAATGTGTCCATAGAAATATAACAGATATAAAAACATTCAAAACAAGAATCAATAAGAAATGCTTTAAAAACATATAATATAGACATAAATATAAAAAAAATGATATATATATCCAAGGATATAAGAACTTAAACAGATGTATAAGATTCTTTTATATATCATCTAAGTCCTCACTCTTTTAAAATAGGTCTGAGGGGTACCTTTTCATTCAATCCACTTCCTTGATCAGACCATAGTCTGATCATCTACTTAACCTCCCTAGTTTCAGTAGAATTCTTAATATCACCACCCCTGAGACTGGGCTTTATCCTATCTATAACCATAAATCTAAAAATATGCTGTGAGTTAGTGGCAATTACATGTTTTGCAAGTGCATTATTAACAGAGGCACATCTTATATTGTAAAGATGTTCCCTAATCCTATCTTTAAACACCCTATCTATTTTTCCTACATAGAATATACAGCACAGGGTACAATATGCAAGGTAAACAACATGAGCTGTCAAACATGTGGCCCACACTTTAAAGTAAAAGGTTCGTCCAGTATCAGGGTGCTCAAAGCTCCCACTACTATCTATATGGGTACAATAATTACATTTACCACATAGTGTTGTGGCATCTCCCCTATCCTGTACCTCCTGACAATATCTGTCTGGGTAGCAAAGAAGCCTCTTCTTATTCTTTTTATTTCTATATGTAAAGCAGGGAGTCTCCCTTATTACCTGTTTAATAGTGGGATCCGTAATCAATAAACTCCAATGTTACTTAATTATTTCAGTAATCATCTTCGTATCAGAAGTATAGGACAATGGGGCTGAAGTGCCAGCATGAAGTGAAGGGATGTACTAACATTATTACTATCCCTATCAGATAAGCATGGGTTTGCTCTATCAGCTCTGAGTGTTAAGGTTGCACATAAACTATTCTCAGTTTCATTTTGCCCATAACCTCTATCAAATAATCTACTTTTCAAGTCTAATAGTCAGAATTAAAACCCATATCTGAAGCATTCGATCTTGAGGCTCTCATCCCTTGATCTCTAATAATATTTGTAAACACTATGCATAAGCAAGCAAAATATACACACACAGCAGGATCAACAACAGTTAGTTTTTTTTTTTTTATATTCTCACAAAAAGAGATGATGCGATGATGAGGCTTTCATCTCTATATAAGACTTTCCTCAGAACATTAATAATAACAATTATCCCCATTATATACCTGAAAAGCCCGCCATTTACATCAATTATCCAATCTTGCATATTTCTAAACACACAAGGTGGATGCACACTATGGCGATGTAGAAGGGAATTCCTCTAACAGGGTTTCCTATAAATGCCACTTCCTAATGTTCCATCCATCTGTCTATTCAAAAGAACATCTAAAAACTATCAGTGAGTTAAAATGGTCTAAGGAAAACTTCAAGAAAGTAATGGATTAATTAATACTCTGATAAAATTTTGCTAGGCCGTCCATATCACCTGTCTAAACGAAAAACAAATAATTGACAAATCATCAATAAAAAGGAACATAGCTTTTGAAATCAGGTAGTAGAAACATGAATTCCTCGCTTTTGAAATCAGGTAGTAGAAACATGAATTCCTCTTCCCAGTCGGCCATATCCATATTAGCATACGCCATCTCTTCCACTATCTGATCACTAACAATGTTATTAAATAACAATGTAGAAAATAATCATCATCAGTCAAATTCCATAACAAGTCAAACAAGGGGAAACCATTACTTGCCAAAAAATGAGTTTAATTAAACTCAACTTGTTGGCAAGCGGTGTTTTAACATTGTTTTAGTTGCTTTTTTTCTTTTTTAACACTGCTTCTGGAATTGTGTTTTGGCTGTTGGTTCCATAACAATTCACCAACATACATTTGCTTAATACCATAATTAATAACAATACACAAAACTCAACAAAACAATAACACAACAATATCACAGTGTAATATTTAGCACCTTTGGCAAAGCAACTATATTCATCTTAAGGAGTGCTTTTCTTGTACTAGATTGAAATCATGGCAACAAACTGTTCAACCCTGTTTGTTCTTTGTCCTTTCAGATTATAGTAGAGCGATGATGATGCTTATAGGAGCTAACACTTAATAGGCCATACTTGCCAGTGAAGTATAATCTGAGTAATTGTATGAAGTTCCTTGGTCATGCTGCTCACATGGGCTAAAGATAGAGCAGTCCATGCCAACTTAAGTTCTACTAGACAATCAGTCTGGAGACTATGACATGCCTGTCCAATAATCAGACAGTGACTAAAAGTGAGAATTAGACATTGTACCTTGTATTTTTGAGGTAAACATCTTAACCAGTATGACAGCCTTAAACTTCAGACTTTGACTTTATTTGATTGGTTGCCTGTTTATCTAGCAAAGAGTTATCCTCACTCAGTGTCTTTTATCCAAAACTTGGAGAAGTGTGGAACTGTGAGTAACTAGCTTTTCATCAAAAAGGAAAGAGAATTAAAGTATTTTAATTATTTCAATTCTGCGTAAATATTTAAGTGAATTAATATTGACCTGTGGGGTGAAAATACTTTGTACTTTTATGTTCTCTTCCATCTGATTGCATTGTTTAGTTTGTTCTAGCTATCTGTATTTTAAACCCAGATGAGTCAAAGTCTTGCAGTTTAATTTATAGTTGTGGCAGAACTGCATACTGCTACTAGATTTGTACCTTAGTCATTTATTACTGCATATTTTCCATAAACAGTGCTACTGGTAAATCTCTGCATAGTCTGGTATGTTAAACTGTAGTAGAAGTTCAATATTGAGAGAATTGCCTCTGCTCCAGTTTGTGCTCCAATACTTTTATGTTCTCCTTATCATTTACCTGCTTGAATTCTGTCTCTGCTCCATCCCCTACTAACACTTTAAACTAAAGTTTCTGAAAAAGCTGCAGTATTACCTTTATTTGATTACTAACCTCTGCAACTAACCTACTAGCTACAAATTCCCAATCCTCCCACTCTTTTGCTGTTGTTGTTTTATAAGGTTGTGTCTCTGCCCTCCACCCCTTAGGATTATTTGATTTCCAATGTCCCTACATCCTCTTTTTCATTGCTTTTGATTCTTGTGTAAGCTATTTATGTAGTCTTCCCACCCATTATTTTCCACAGGCCCATGATACTGAGTCCCCACCCAGCAAACCAGTATTGTTCTTCAGAAAATCTCTTTTACCCATAATGTGCACTGCTAATTTTTCTGGAGATCAGCAAACCTTGTAGTCCTAGCCTGCATTCCAGAAGAGTTTTACTTGTATCTACTGCCATCCAGGCAAAGTTAAGCATTTCTCATTGCTAAATTGCACTTGAGTTATTGTAAGCAAACACTTTTGTTTTCTGCATTTCAGGGATTTTTTATAAAGGAGTTGTTCTTCCTCTCATTTTTACGGTCTTGAAATTACATTCGGCAAGGGATTTCCAGCTAGTTGTTTAAGTAGTTTGTGTTAGCATTGCACTTGTGGGTTACTTGTACTGTATATTTATATTAGGAAGACTGGATTTATTCATCTTGTGGCAGGCAATTTGTCTGTTGTCTCTGAGTTGGGAAATACACAAAAGAACCCATAGTGTAATCATTTAATTGGCCAGAAGGCTCATTATTTAGTTTTCTGTTTCTTCTGTGCTGCTACAAATTTTGCATGTTTGCATGTGTTAGCAGTGCCCTGTACAGTAGAAAACACCTAGAAATAAAAAAATTTCTGCAGAACAGTTCATAAAACTGGAACCTGTTAAACAGCAATATAGGGCGAATAGCTTGGGCACCAACATGCTTAGATTTACTAGAATTCAGTATAGTGTTAACATTAAAGTTAGTAGAATTTAGTACTGTTTAGCATAATCTACCCCAATAAAGCACCCTTATTGGTCTGCACAAATAAGGCATCCATAAAATCCTTTTAACCCCAATAAACCACCCCCTTGTAACTCACAAATCAAAGGACTGGACAGTATGGATATGCAACTTCCTACCTTCTCTGTAGCCAACTTGGAGGATATGGGCATTTTGAGAGAATGTAGCAATTGTCTCATGTTTATTAGCAACCACTTAATCCTTAAAGAATCAGACACAGTATGTGAGAGGTATACTTACACAATGATACTGTGGACTAAAGTCTCTCATACACGTCCACATCAGTTTATCAAAACCACAAACACAACACATATCTCACATATTTTCAGGACTTTTCCATTTCCTCCACTGTGGCGCAATCTCAGAGTTGGTATATTTAAGTAGGGGTGTGTGGGGGGCACAGCCTCAGGCCATGTGGGGGCGAAGCTCCTCACTTTATTTTGTGTTTTGAACTTTTTTTTTCCTGTGGAACAGTGATTTTTTTTTTCCCCTGGGAAAAAATTGCTGTTCCATGTCTTTGAGATTGTCAGCTTTTATTCTTAAAGGGTCAATGAATCAGCATTCGCTATTTTAAGCATTCGCTGATTTAACATAGACTGATATCTCCCAACCGTACCGGATTACTCATTTTGCACCAAAATTTGGGGTCCAAATAATGGGGTGCCATGATTCCCTATTGGCACTCCTTAATTTCTGAACTTCCCGGCTTTTTAATTTACTTTTTTCTTTTCTGGATTTTTCAGCTAATGTCATCATGTGCGCAATGACGTCAGCTTTGTGAAATGGCCTGTCAGCCTATCAGAATTGAGCTCAAGGGCTCAGTGCATGCATTTCCGGCTGCTCCAGCCAAACTGCGAGGGAATGGAGGTTCGGTAGCTCCAAGGATGGTGGTTAAATGAATGGAAACAAGGCAGCAAGTATTTATTATGCATCTGGTCAGAATTTCAGGCACTAACTTATTTAAAAAGGGATGATGTTTTGTTTTCAGTAAAGTAAAACTAGACATGGAGCACACAACCAAATCATGAATAATATTAAAACTCACCATACAGTTTCCAAAGTGTTTTGAGCAGTCCGTCATGCCTGGAAGACTTCATTTGATACAAACTTACTCTACTAGTATCTCTTAACACCCTACTCCCTACCCACTGAGGGTCGTACAAGTGGCCCTTCCAAACCCATGCATGCTAAGAAAATCGGGGAGAGAGGGATCAGAATTAGATACTTAAGACTTTAAGTACTCAAGAACAGCTCAACCTGTAGAGAGCCATTTTGTTTTGAAAGTACATTATTCACTCTCAAAATGACATTACTACTTCTAAGATGTTTGTGTTTTGCTTGAGTGACAATAAATAGAAAGTTGTTTCCCCCTGAACTTTTACAGCACTTGATATGAGGCTACGAGCTACAAGATCACTGTTGCATTAATCTGTGCCTTTTATTGCAATCCAAAATTTCAGAAGGGAGGTAGGGGTGTTAGATTTTGTTGTTGAAAGATGTAAATAAATAAAACGCAAAACTAAATAATTTGTAGACATATTTTTGTCATATTCTGCAGTTTGTGTCCATCCTTCTTCCAAAAATGACAGCCCGAACAGCTTTATTGCATAGCAGGATACACTGCTTGCCAATATTTCTTATTTCACCTTTTATCACGCTGCAAAGGATGTAAATATCAGTTCAGGAAGTGGCAGTAGCTCAGGCAGAAATCATGGTATACCAGGTCTTCTTTCCTTAAATTGGTGTTAGAAAGCTAAATTACTTCTGCAGTGTTTGGACAAGTGTAAGTTGTGGAAATATTGGTGGCTACTGAAACTCTGATAATACAAACTTTTTTATAAAATGCACCATCACAGGAAGCAAGCTTTGCATATACTGTATCTAGTTACTCTGAGTAAAGAGAAATGTTTGAAAGTTATTTGGTATTGCTATTTGCACACACATTTCTTTTGATGCTATGTCTGCTAATCTTTCAGTATTACAATGTCTTGTTGACTTACGCACAACTGTTCTCATTTTACAGTTAAACATTTGCCAAAAAAATGAGGGCCATATTATCTAATGCATTTCTAGATATTTCTGCAGATTTTTTTATTCTGAATGGATTTTAAACGCTATATTGATAGTAAGCAGTGGATGGCTTAGTTTAGGAATTTATCACATTTAGTCATCAGTAGCAAACCAAAAATGTGTTGTACAGTTGTTACTGTTACAAAACAATCACTGCACATATTGTTCAGTGAAAAGGTATTTATGTCATTAGTGTTATAAGTAGTTTTATCATGATCAATCCTGGTTGCTGATTGGCTGATTAACATGACCCATGGTTTAATTAAGCAATGATTACTGGTGGGGTTATGGTTTTTGTAGTATTGACCTGTGAATGCTAGAGTAAGTCCATGAGGACAATGCCTGAATTGTGTAATAGATGGCAAAGTGAGCAAATTCCACAAAACACAAACTTCTGATTATTGCTGTTATATATTGGCCAAGTTTATTTACTTGACTGATACTGGCTTATAGTGTTTGCTGCTACATTGAAATGCTTGTAAAAATATTTGTTGGATAAGTTTTGAATAATTTTTATGTTTTGGATATTTTTTTATTTTGTCTAAAATCTTCATTCTTTTAAGTTAGTAAAATAACTGTTTTAATCTGCAAAATCTAATTTGAGCCAACTGGCTTTGAATTGTTTAAATGATTTTACATGTAAGTAAGTATGTATGTATCTATCTATGTACACATGTGACAATATATGCATTTATATGTATCTATGTACGTATGTGGCAATATATGCATTTATTTATTTGTTTATGTATATGTGTATTTATTTATTTATTTATTGATGTAGCCCTTTTTCAGAGGAGGCTTAGGAAGGTAACAACTATGACACATACAAAGTAGGAATATACAAGAAACTATGTATATGCACATGATTAAGCTATATATGTATGTGTATATATATATATATATATATATATATATATATATATATATATATATATACATCTAGATAGATAGATATACACACATACATATCTGTGCATATATTTATGGGTTCACTGTGTTTCATTGTGCATTCATTACTTCACATATTTTGTTAAGAAGATTTTTTTTTGAACTTTTGGTTCACTGCAGGTCTTGTGCTATAAAAAGTAAAAATAAAATCCAAATAATCATTGTAGAAGTAAGACAGTATGCACATTAGTGTTTATGGTAAATGGGGTGAAATAGCTGGGTAATGGGACATTGGATTGGCTGTAGGGAGACTCTGGTCTGGTGCCATATTTTGGTTGCCTGTTCTTCAGTTTGCATTTGAAAGTTGGTACCCCACAATTCCATTGGAGTGGGTGGGGTTACACAATTATGTATGCCAATTTTATGTTAATCAGTGTACAGATTTGTACCTATTTTTCATGGGCTTTGTCCAGATTGTTGATGTTTCCAGGTTGAGAGGTATGCATAGACCCCAAGTACACATATTTTTCTCTTGAGAAAGGAACATTCTGTAGCTCTCCCTAAGAACTGTTATTTCTGCATGTCTTTTGCTTAGCCAGCAAGATTATATTTTCCTTATTACTGAACTGTCGTCCCCTGAAAATGAATGCATACATGAAAACACACGTCTGACTATATTTTCAGGCCTATTATTATACCTTAATGTACTATAGTGAACTCACTAAGAATACAGTGAAATCCTTTAGTCTAACAGGTCCCCTGAGGTCCCTGGTGAAAGTTTATAAGGACATTCTTTTGTAGTTACCTCATATCTGCATAACTACTATAATCTTGTTTGAATATACCGGCTTTATACCACCTCACTCATAATCTGCAGATGTGTCCTGTTAGATAGTGATGTTCTTTATGGTCTCAAAAGTAGTATTAGCTCCAAATAGCTTTAACACCTCCATATGCAGGAAATATACCTGCTCCAGCACTTACTTCATTACCTAGATTCATAGTCTGTAGAGCCTTTAAGTCTAAGTTGTGATGCATATGTGATATGTCTAAAACCTGCGCATTATTCTGAAAATCAGTGTCTTTTATTTCTGTGATTTAATTCTTTCAGCCCTGATGTTCCAGAAACAGCATGAAGACAATGCCATGCACATCCTCAACTTGTCTCTGTGAGTCTCCAGTCAAGTTAGACAGCGTACAAACTGTTAACCCTCCCTGGTTTTCTTCCCTATTGCTGTATGCTATAATGATAAAATTACACTGACTATTGCCTATGTTTTCTACCTTATGAACAGTTGCCTTATGTTATTGTACCATGACGTCTCTCTCTTATAGGAAATTAAGCATTTCCTTGTTTTCCATAGATTTCAAATTTCAAACATTGCACTATTTTATTCCATTTTTTTATTATATAGTCTATCAAGCACAACGGCTATTTTCTGAAAAATAACAGAAATTGGTACTAGAGGGATACCTTTGACTGGTCTTGAAGCATAATTACTATATACTTTATTAACTTGTGTCTGTAAATTTTCAGATAGATTTGTTAATAATTGTATTTACCTTTTTGATTTCTATGTGCTGTAATAGATGTCTGCCTTCTAAATTTGTGTCTTAAATATCCTGTAAATATTTATGTGCTATAATAGTTTATTAAAACCTATGCTTTCCGTATTTCAGATCTATACCTTTGCATACTCTGTCAGCGTCCTTTTAAATTTGTCTAATGTACAATAATTATGTAAAGTGCACTGTAATATGAACATTAATTAACAAATTGTTTACTCCGTTATGCCTTGAGTAAATTGAATAACTATTATGACCTATTTTAGATAACTTATTTTAATAAGCCTGTCACAAATAATTCTGTCACTTTACCCTTAAAACTACTAATGTGATGTGTGACATAGTAATGTTGTTTACAAATAATTCTGTCATTTTACCATTAGACTAATGACGGAATAATGTGAAGTGTGATGTAACTGCATGCTGTAGCTGACTATAAATGTTATATTCTGAAATCTGACTGAAATGTACATGATGCTGTTAGAAAAGTGTGAGTATTAATGTTATATTCTGAACTTTGACTGAAATGTACTCTACTGAACATGCATAACTGAGCATAAACGTCATATTCTGAATCTTGACTGAAATTTACATTAGAGTGATACATATTTATACTGAACATCTAAAATAGCTGTGCATATTCTGGATAATAAACTAATACTCATCATCATCCTCTTTTGGCTGTTCCCATTAGGGGTCACCACAGTGGATCATCTGTTTCCATTTCATCCTGTCCACTGCATCTTGCTCTGTCAAACCAACCACCCGCATGTCCTCTCTCACCACATCCATAAACCTTATCTTAAGCCTTCCTCTTTCCTGTTACCTGGTAGCATCATCCTTAGCATCTTTTTCCCAATATACTCAGCATCCTTCCTCAGCACATGTCCAAACCAACGTAATCTTGCCTCTCTGGCTTTGTCTCCAAACCTTCCAACCTGGGCTGACCCTCTAATATACTTATTCCTAATCCTGTCCAGCCTCGTCACACCCAGTGCAAATCTTAACATCTTTAACTCTACCACATCCAGCTCAAACTCCTGCCTTTTTGTCAGAGCCACTATCTCCAACCCATATAACATAGCTGGTCTCACTACCCTCTTGTAGACCTTCCCTTTCACTCTTACTGGTACTCGTCTGTCACAAATCACTCCTGACACTCTTCTCCATCCACTCTATCTTGAAACTAAACTAATACTAAAAGCATAAAACCATAACTGAAATCAGGAAAAATCTTCAGGGGCGGCTCGTGCTATAGGACTGCAGGACTGCAGCCCCCCCCCCCCCACAGCTGTGATAAGAAGAAAAACAAAAAATCAACCATAAGAGCTGAAACTCTGCGTATGCATTTGTGGAGTTCCTGGGACTCAGAGAACTCCAGACTGCTGTGTCACCGCATAAAACAGAAGAACTCTGGATTGCATCATCTGCAGGCTGGAGCCTACTCTTGTTTTTCAGGGGTTCAGGTTTTCATTCGAGGCACTGTTCATATCGCCTAGGGCAAGCCTAGCCAGCTAGCCAGGTGATGTGTGTGACCACCCAGGATACCCACAATATGATTTGGCTTCTGTCTGTAGTTTGCTGTGCCAGATGACAGCAGTGGTAAACTCGACGATCTCCCATCCACCTCCCCTCTCCCATCCACTATCTCTTCAACAGAGGGCCTGCCTCACATGGGCCACATGGGAGATTCTGTTCCATAGTGTAGTTCCCAAGTGGTGTGTAGGGTGTCTCTCTCCCTCATCATCCTTATAGCTGTTCCTATTTTGTTCTCTTGCTGCTGGCTGGCTCTGGTGGATGAATTTTTGATTTTTGGTCTTGCATGTCATATGGGTTGGACATGGCCATATGTGTGTCACATGTCAGGCACACCCTGACTCTGAGGCGACGCGACTGAATAGAGCTGGTTTTTCTTCAGTGTCGCATCATTATGACATATGTTTGAGCCTCTTTTTTTTGGTTGTGAGAACTTTGTGGGAAACCAGAAGACAGTAGGGACTGAGGATATGGTGTA
Organism: Protopterus annectens; assembly: GCF_019279795.1. Taxonomy (NCBI): domain Eukaryota; kingdom Metazoa; phylum Chordata; order Ceratodontiformes; family Protopteridae; genus Protopterus; species Protopterus annectens. Next base: position 956,595,660 of record NC_056737.1, read on the forward strand.
GTCTCACAGGGAAACCAGAAGACAGTAGGGACTGAGGATATGGTGTAGTCTCACAGGGAAACCAGGCAGAAGGACAGTTAGCTTGCACAGGACTGAGGATACAGTGTAGCATATGGATTCAGGAACAGGTGTGTGTGTGTGACTCAGGATACATGGTGGTGGGTAGAGAATTCTACAGGCTTGAACCCTGTACCTTGGGCCCAGGTGGCAAGAGCCTGAATTCCCTACACACCACCATTTGAAAAAGAAAATTGCAGATGTTTGCCTTATATTTGTTCTGTTCCTCATAAAATCTGTGGTTTCTGTAATTCTGTTTCTTTGCATAATCAGTAGTGCAGTGGTGCAGTGGTAGCATTTTTGCCTAACAGCTACAGGTTCTCTGGTTTAATTCTTGGCTGGGGTGCCTTCTCTGTGGAGTCTACATGTCCTCCCTGTGTTTGTGTGGGTTTCCTCTGGGTGCTCTGGTATCTTACAAAGATATGTGTCTGGAGTGTTTCTCCCTGGGCATCTGCTGAATATTGGTCTCTTTCCAAGTCGGTCTTTCCTGGTTAACAAATGTTAAATAAATAAAAATAATAGGCATTTGAATTTCAGACTTCATATTCTTCAGAAAGTACATGGTAACACAAAACATTTATTCTAGTAATTTTCTAAGTTTATAAGATGGATATTTGAAATTTGTCCCTATTTTTTGGACTCTATTCCCCAGTTATTGAGTTCATCCAGGTTTTTTTGTGCTATGGTTGAGAGCTATGGTGAGAACTGAATTTACTGAATATGTTTGGAGGCTGTATTCCCCCATTACTGGCTTTGTCCAGGTATCTTTTGCTAAGAAGTTGAGAGCTATTGTGAGAACTTAATTCACTGAATATGTTTGGGGGCTATATTTTCCCATTATTGACTTTGTTTAGGTGTTTTGTGCTAAGAGGTTGACAGCTATGGTGAGAACTGAATTTACTAAACAGTAACCATTTAAGTTTCAGTCTTCCTCTCTTTCACAAAACAGCTGATTTGGCATAGTGGTATGTTGCTCTGGCTGTTTTGCACAGGGTCCTGCGTTCAAGACTTAGCAGTGAAATGTATGGTGGTAACACAGCATTTTATTCTAGCAACTTTCCAACATTATACAAGCAATATTTAAAATGTGTCCCTGTTTTTTGGGCTTTTGCCCCCCCCACCCCAATACATTTTGGCTTTTTTCAGATTTCTTGTGGTGCAAAGGTTGGAGATACAACTGTGTTGAGTAGACTTTTCAAGGAGCTGAGAGCTGCAGGGGAGCAAAAGTTTAATGCTGCTTATACTGAGTCTGCTTGCATTGTTAATAGCACAACATGTAGTGTATTTGCTTTTGATGCAGAAGGCTGTTGGTTCTACTCCCACAGTAGATAGATGTATTGCTGATATTGTACTGCATTGTAAAGGAGGTGGATGCTGCAGTCTTTTCTGGCAAAGATACCTAGTAACTATGAGCCTGTTATCAGTTTGCCATCCATTCATTATTGCAATATAACATAAGCAATTTATTCCTCAAGGGCAACAGACACTTTATTTGTAGATGAAACAATGAAATATAAAGTTGTTTGCTAGCAGCAACCTCCTCATTAGTTACAAATCTCTTTAATGTGGAATTATTTAGATGACTTTTACTTCTTCAGAGATTGTGCATATTTACTGATACTGATGGACTGTAGAAGTTTGAGTAGACTTTTATGATGGAAATGTTCTGAATTGGGCAGTTTTGTCATTATTGGTGCATGCATTTTGTTTCATTGTTTACTGGAAAAGTATTCAAAACAATAAATTTAAAATGCCCTCTAAAACTGTACTGTATTGTAGAAGGAATATAATTTAATACAATCAGGAAGGTGTATCAAAGAGCATGTGTATGTTTCGTGTGCAAGGGGGCTGTGATTTGAAAACAGCCCAAAGTTAATCTTTATCTGCCACTGGCAAAATGTGTTTTTTTTAATGTGAGTTTCAATGCTGTTTCGATGAATGTGAGTTTCAAGGGCAGAGAAGTTTTAATGCTAAGTCTATTTTCATTGTGAGACTGCATTGCTTTTTTAGCAGATATCTATTAGTGCTTGTGCTGTAAAATGCAAAATAAAACTTTCAAATGAAACCCAAATCATCGCAGAAGTAAAGCAGCATGCACATTACAATGTTCATGGTAAATGAGGCAAAATAACATTTTGTGAGGGGGAAGGGCAGCAAACTCAAAGACAGCCCCAGCTGAACTATACCTCTCAACTCTCCAGATATTTGCAGAATGAATAGATGTTTGCTTCTTATTTTTGGTTTGTTCCTCATAAAATTTGTGGTTTTCTGGAAAACCATTTAGGAATGAAGTCACTAAATTATGACAGACATTGAGTTTCAGACATCATAACCTTCAGAAAAATGCATACTAAAGCAAGACCTGTTATTCTATCAACTGTCTTAAGTTTATACAAGAGCAATTTTGGTACTGTTTGTATGTTCCCCCAATATATTTGGCCTTGTCCAGATTTCCTGCCATAAGAGGTTGAGAGGTACTTGCAAATAAATCGCTTTATAGAATTAGGAATATCCAAACTTCTCAACTGTCCCCAATTTTGGTTCAAAATGTTGCTCTCCCCCTAATAATGCATCCACAAAATGGCATTTTTTGAAGAAAATGTTGAGGGTTTACAATTATAAATAACTGTAATGATCAGAGTTATAGATTACTTTTATTTCAGAAATATATGTAGATTCTCTTATTTTGTCAACTGCTCAAGTTAATAGTACTAATATTAAAAAGGTGTCCCTTATTTGACAGGTTCCCAGCTGTATTGTGTGACACTTTTATATTTTTGCATCACATTTGTGGTCCATTTTTCATAAAATTGTGGTTTTCTGGCAAATTAGTGGCAAATCATTAAAGAGTGAAGTTAGAAAATAATGGCAGACATTTGAGTTTCAGATTTCATACCCTTCAAAAAAATCATACTAATGCAAGACCTACTACTATTCTACTATCTTTCTAAGTTTATAAGAGCAATATTTAAAAATTGGCCTTATTTTTTGGTGTTTTTCCCACTCCTGTGTATGGCTTTGTCAAGATTTCTTGCTCTGAGGTTAAGAGGTATGAGTGTCAGAGCCATTACCGTCAGCCAGAGACATATCAAATTGTGACAGTTGTTGCACCCCACTCCCCCATGTAGTGACTCTGGATGTGTCCAAGCAAGGCAAGGAGCAGTTATGCAGTGTAAGTGTGCAGAGTATTCCTCCATCCAAGGTAGACACAAGTACAACAATGGCTTTCCATCTTTCCTTGATTTTGCAGAATGTTCTGGTTTTCTGTCATATTTTTTATACTATTGATTTATGCTTCTTAGTATTCTGAAAATGCATGCTGTCGCAGTGCCCTATTGCTCTGTGTTTAAGTAGCAATGCTTTAATGACCATCAGGTAAACTTGTCAGAGATTGCAAGATGCAAGTAAGCTTTAATAAGCATACTGTTAAAGAATTACCAACATTGAAAGCCTTTTTGTTGTTGCCATGCAGAGAATATTTACATAACTAGATAACGTACAAGCCTTAGGTATTGAAATGCATATGACAGTATTTGTAATAAAGGACAGGATTACAGTATTTTCAGAAGCTCATTACATTTGTTGGAGACTTGCAGTCATCTTTGCAGGCTTTACCCATAAACTAAACAGAATGCCAATCTATCATGTGTTGTCCATAACCTGTGCAGTAATCCAAGAAATTTATGTTGAGCTTGTTTCTTGTTTGCTGTTCATTTTTTTACTTTGATCATGTCTTCCCCATGAAACAATTATATAGTTGTTGTCAGGCAGCTGGTCTTTTTTGGAAACGAAACATTTTTACAAGTGGGGGTATCACAGAGATTGCTACTTTCAGCATTGGTACTTTTATAAAGCTGAATATAAATTATAATTAGAACTGCAGTGCAAGGAGAAGTGGTTTGAGTTGAGTGCTGCTTGTTTTTTTTTATGCTTGATTTTGACTGGCATTCCAGTAATAGGTTCATAGGTTCATAGGTTGATACTAGGCTATCTTCCCTAGGGCATTTATAAGCCTAGCCAGAGTGTGTTTGGCTTTCACCACCCTTTTAGATTAGTTGACTGTGCCTCTGTATAGTAGGCCACAGAAGGTAGCCCTTTTAAGGTTAGTTTACTATACCTCTGTTAAGCAGGGACACAGAGGAGATCCCAGGGGTAAACATACGATCTCCCATCCACTCGTCAAGATTTCTCTTGAAGAGGGTCAGTGAGGGGCTCTGCCTAACATGGATTGGGATTTTGTTCCAGAGTGAGGGGAGCCTCTGGGATATGAATCTGTCCCTCCAGCATGTCCTATTTATTTCTGTGCTGAGGTTCAAGTCCCTGGAGCATGTAGCTCTAAGGGATTTGGATTTCCTGAGGTGAAGCATGTCCATTAAGTCTGGGTTGGACATGGCTTTATACGTCAGACAGAGATTGCCTCTGAGTAGGCGGTACGCAACTGAGTAGAGCTGGAGTTTCTTTAGCTGAACTGCATAGGGCATCTGTTTGAGCCCCTTGATCCTCTTGGTGAGATACTTTTGGGGTCTTTCCAGTTGCTGAAGGTGTCGGGTAAGCTACATTCCAAACAGGGCATTGTACTCAATTATGGGCCTGAGAAGTGATGAGTAGAGGGGCACAATGGCCTCTCTTGATCTAGATATGAACCCTTTCATTATAAGGTGGGCTATACAGAAGGTCTTTCTAACCACTTTGGCAACATGATTGTCAAAGGAGAGATTGCTATCTACTTGGGTCCCCAAGTCCCTAATTACTACTTCCATACTTAATGGATTACCACCTATGTGGTAATTTGTGGGCACTTTGTTTTTCCCAAAGGGGATGACTATGCACTTTTTGGCATTTAGCTTTAGGCCATGGCTCTGGAACCAGTTATCCATCTCTGTGGGACCCTTTTGGAGGATGCTTGTGTCAGCCGGAGAGTCAATTACAGCACCCAGTTTGCAGTCATCTGCGAACTTCATCAGCCATAGTCCACCTGTGTTAGCCTGTACCTCGGAGAAATATATACAGAACAAGAGAGGTCCCAGGACTGAGCCTTGTGGGACACCACTTGTAACTGGTTTAGAGTCTGACAAGTCACCTGCTATTCTGACCATGTGGGTTCTATACTTGAGCCAGTTTGCAACCCATCTTGTGACATAGGGGTTGATATTTAAGTTGGTGAGCTTATTTATGTTGCCCGAGTGGGGTATTGTGTCGAAGGCTTTTGCGAGGTCCAGGTAGGCTGTGTGGAGTACCTTCCCTTCATCTATGGCTTTGGTAACTTTTTCAAAGAAGTCAACCGGGTTCAAAAGGCATGATCAGCCCATAACAAAGCCGAATTGGGTAGGATCCAGTGTCTGGAGGTTCCCAATGTCTTTGTTTATGATTTCTATGATGATACGCTCCATAGCTTTGTAGACCAGGCTAGTTAGGCTTATAGGGCGACAGTTTCTGGGGTCTGTTGTGGCACCACATTTGTGGAGTGGGACCACTGTTGCTGTATGCCATTCCTTGGGTACATATCTTGTAGTAAGGCTGAGATTGAACAGTGACTTTATATGAGGGTTTAGTTTTTCTTGGAGCTCATGTAAGATGCAGCCCGGGACACCGTCTGGTCCCACTGATGCTGTGTTTTTTGCTTTGGAGAGGGCAGCTCTCACCTGTGCATCTGTGATCTCAGGAAGGCTACACTCTGTTGGGATAGACATTTGCTCTTTTGAGGGGGAAGGGGGAGAGAAGTTTGCACTGAAACTTTCTGCCAGGATGTTGGCAATGTCTGTGGGTTCAGTGTATTTTTTGTCATTTTGCACTAACTCAGAGCATATCTGGGAGTTTCCTCCCAGGTTTCTGACATAACTAAAGAAGGCCTTGTGATTATCTTTAGTGTCTTGTGCAATTTTTCTTTCGAAACTGGCCTTAGATGATTTTATGAGGGATCGTAGTTTCTTGCTAGTACTGATCAGTGACGCCTTCCCTTTTTGGGATTTTGCTCTGTCATGTAGTAGCTTTCTCCTTCTGTTGTATAGCTTATTTATGGCTGGGGTCCACCAGACAGGTTTCCTGCCTTTGGAGGAGTGAGTCTTGGTTTTATTTGGGAAAGCATGCTCCATGCATTCCTGTAGGTGTCCATAGAATGCTTTTGTAAAGGATTCTGCATTTTGGGCCATATTTTCCACTGGCCCGGGGGCTTTGAAGGATTCTACCTCAGTTTTGAGAAGTGTGAAGTTTGCTTTTGAGAAGTTCTTCACCGTGGTATCCTTGGCTAGGGGTGGGGATGGAATATGGATGTCCAGTGAGATTTGTTTATGGTCTGATCTTACCAATGAGGGGTATACCTCTGGTGTGGAACATAGAGACCCCATGTTGGTGATGACCAGATCAAATATGTTTTCCCCTCTTGTGGGAGTGGTGACCAGTTGTTCCATAGCATTTGAGTTTATAAATTCTAGGAACCATTGGGCGAGGGTGTTTGGGCTTGAGTAGTTTTCCCAATCGATGTTTGGGTAGTTGAAGTCACCCAATATAATAGTGTTTGGAGAGACCTTCATATTCTCTAGTGTTCTCAGGAAAGCCGAGTGAGGTTTCTGTGTTTGGGAGGGTGGTCTGTAGCAGGCTACAAACTGAAAGGCAGTTTTTCCCACTGTTAGTTGCACACGGATGGTCTCCGATGCTTCGCACAGTGCCACTAACCTGGAGGTGTGGGTATCTTTGATAAATATGGATACTCCCCCTCCTTTTGTGGTTCGGTCCGAGTTTTGGGGCCGGAAAGCGTGGTATGAAGTATAACCTGTTAGTGCTGGGGTGCTCTTGGGAGCCTTGAACCAGGTTTCTGTTACTGCACAGATATTGATATTCTCCATACTGAGGAGAATCTCGAGTGCATGCATCTTGAGGTTTAGACTTCTGGCATTGAGCAGCATTACCCTTAGTTTTTTTTTCTTTGTGTTGTCTATGGGGGTGGGTTTGTCTTTTGAGCCTTGCCTAAAAAAGGCACTATGGGGGAGGCAAGAGCCTTTGCCAGTATTCGAAAACCCAGGGGTGACAGGTGCAAGCCGTCCCTAGTGAAGCAACGTGGCTTGTCGAGCATGTCATACACCTGTAATGTATTTAAAAAGTAATTTATTTTTTCATGCTTCACAACATTTTTGTTTCTATCTAAATATTAAGTAAGCTGTCATGTATCCAATGCATTGACATATTTTTTTCTGATGCACTTCATTTTGTCTTGATTGGAATCTTGTAATGACAGTTTGGCACCCAGGGCAGCATATTTAATTAAAGTTCTAGTTGTGGTTTTGAGCATAGCTCCAACCCTTTCTAGTTGGCCACACCCCTTCACATTGGCCCCATCCATTCAGCTGTCTGCTGCAGCCCCCCTTTAATTTGAAGTCACCAGCCACCACTGTAAATCGTATATTCTGGAAACTAAACTATTACTGCCTTTTTCTATCAGTATTCTCTAAACATTGATAAAAAGCATAAATTGAAATCTAGTACTGTTATTGTCAAAGGAAAAATATACTTTAAGAATGATCAAAACATGGTAGGTTCAGGTTAAGGCACTTTAATCTTGCAGCAAGGAGACAAAAACGTGCTAATACAGAGTTTGTCTAACTAGAATCAGGAAATGCAGACATTTTTATACACTTTCTAATAAGACATTGCCTACCAAGCTGACGTAGTGAATCACAAGTTTTGTCATCATCATTTTGTAGTGATTGTTTTTACAATATTCTGCTGGTACTATCAATTTTTATGAGAAACTTCCTAAGAAAAACAACGTGGCCTTGGCTACCACCGGTTAGATATATGCCATGTTATCATTCAAGGTACTATGGCTAATTCGAGCACAAAGCAAGTATAGATTGCAGTTCATTTCTCTAACAGTCCTTTGTCTATGTTATCTCTAACTTCTGCAGCTGTGTATCTTCTCATACTTCGAACAGAGCTGATTGTTTAAAATCATTACATTTACAGAATATAGCATTGTTCATTCATTTCTTCCTGACCTAGCAGATAATCACCTGCTTCTCAAGTACATTTCCAAAAGGCATAAACATGAATATTGCTGTGCTAGCAATTACTAGGTCAGAGGGCATCTTGCAAGTTTCAGAAAGCACACTGCAGTTTCAAAAAGCATCTTTTCAGTCTCATATGAAACTCAACTGTATATAGAACAGTGCATATAAAATAGAATGAAAAACGTGTTAACTTATTTAGTTTCTAATTAGCATTAAGCATACACACATTAATACATATTTTTCTGACATTTCCCCCTGTTAATACTTTTTAATTTTATTTTCAAAAGAATAAACAGTTTGCTTCTTCTCCTAACCTCTTCCATTCAGGATTTGCAGTTAAGAAAGTCATTCAGTTTAAACTTATGAAAGTGTTTCACATTCTAACAATTCTTCAATTTCAGTACTTTGATACAAAGTCTCAGAAACTGATATATCTATAAATTCTTTGATTAACTTTTTCATGCAGGGAATACCACAACAAATACATGCTCCTAATAGGAGTAATCCCACACAAATGGCAATCAGGATGTTCATTAGGATGGAACCCCACCCCCCAAACAAATTCTGGAAAAAGTCCATCAGAGGGTTTGGGCCTGGTTTGGTCATGGCTGACACTTGCTGTATCACCTCAAGGTGGTCATTTATCTCATGTTGATGATCAGGTATATACGCACATCACTCTTCTTTGATTAAAGCACACGTACCACCTCTCGCCGTTAGGGTGAAGTCAAGAGCCATTCGGTTCTGGAGCACTACAGTTCTCATAGCATTCAGTTCATCAGTTATCAATTCAAGAGCAGAAAAAGTTGCATTACTCATTACTTTGAGAAGTTTAGACAGTTTTTACAGCTCGATTTCACTGCGCCATATGTAGGTAATATGCCTGCCCATGATATAACAGCATCACTCAATTCCATGTGCGTCAGTTTGGTACCCACAGTATGATGGTCTTTCCAGCCCACCTCGATCTGTCCCACTGGATTTTCAGGCTTCCTGACAGCTTTCTTGGCCACATCTCGGGTATTTTGAATATTTCCCTGAGGCAAAACTGCAGTGTGTCATATGGCCGGGACCAGGTACCCCAAAAAACAACTGCCGGACCAATTCTCGGGTAACCATTTATATGCTTTCTTACCACACACAAAATAACAATCCTCTACCTTAGTAGTTACTTTGTTATGAAATGGCTGCCCTGCATGAAACATTTTCCTATCTATTACAGATAGTTGTTTAAAATGTACAGGATTACGTTGCACTTGTTCAATAGTCTTATGCATGGACTCAAGAAATGAGTCATTATTTGAATTACAAGCTGTACCCATTTTGTTTGCTTTGGTATAACATTTGTAATGTACAGTCACATTGCACCTGCTGCAACCCACTTGAATTGTGTCATTCTTATAAAAACATACAATTCCCTTTTGTGTCACAGGCAAATGCAGTGCTACCTTATCATATGCTTTAATAGCTACGGTGTCATAAATCAAATTTTCCCAGGTCTCATTGACCCCTAGGGGGACTGCAGTCATTAATAACCCCCCCTATGCTGTTGGTATGGCTGTGCAAATCCAGCAATTTGAAACATTAAAAGTCTCAGCATACACACGTGTAATTGCCTGATAAGTGTTAAACTTTGGGTGCCAGTCTATGGCCGGCTCATCACGTTTAATCAGTTCAACTTTTGTGGCAGGAAAAAGGAAATGCCACAACAAAAAGATCAATGTTATCAGTATGGCTACCAGAATAATCATGCAAGTTTTCTGAGGTTGTTCTGCATCTCTGTTTGCTCTATACCTGGTCATTTTGTTCTCGTTGTACAACAGTAACAAGGTTTTTGTCCAGTTCAAAGTTCTTAACCAGCTTACAGTGTGTCAAATGAATCCAGGATGCTCGCTCCGCGATCTTGACTGCAGTGGGTGTCAATAGTAGTACCTGGTACGGCCCTTCCCACTTTGGAGAACTCCAGTTCTTTTTCTTCACAACTTTCACCCAGACCCATGCACCTGGGGCTACTGCTGCTTCTGATAGTCTTGTTTGCTCTTTATCTGAAACAGAATTTAACTGCAAAAGTTTGTTATTCAAAAATCGCCTCATATACCCTGCAAGTGAACTGTCAGCCTCCTGCTTTGCAGGCATGAGAGGTTTCCATTGAGGTGTATAATATGCCTTCCCAAACAGAACTTCAAAAGGAGTTAACCCTTTTGCATTTGGAACAGTTCTCATGCTCAACAGTGCCAGAGTAAACAGTGCACCCAGTTCTTTTGTGTCTCACTAATCAATTTTCTAAGTTTGTTTTTCAAAACCCCATTATGCCTCTCTACTAATTCTGCAGATTGGGGGTGGTATGCACAATGATTTTTCAGAGAAATCCCGAAATAACGTCTAAGTTGTTGTATAGTTTGATTTACAAAGTGTGTGCCATTGTCACTTTAAATCTTTTCCGGTATGCCAAATCTAGGAATAATTTCTTTAACGAGGACTTTTGCAACAGTAGCTGCATCTGGATTTTTAATTGGAAAAGCTTCCACCCATTTGGAAAACATATCTATAATGACAAGACAGTTCTTCTCATTTTCGCATTTGTTCAGTTCTATAAAATCCATACAAATAGTATGGAGCGGATACGGTGGTATAGGGAAACTCCCTTGCTTAGGTTTCAATGCCCCTTGTGCATGATGCTTGTTACAAACATGGCATGCTGCACAAACATTTTTTGTGTAGTTTGTAAATCCATACGTCGTAAACACTCGATTCACTAACTGTACCATCCCCCCTGTTGAGACATGGCACTGCCCATGGCTCAACAAAGCTGCATATCTAAACAAGTTAGATGGCAAAATCGTTTTTTTCTCTTTGGAGATGTACAGTCCCTTCTCAAGGATTGCTCCTTGTTTTATCCACTTTTGTTTTTCTACTTTTGTAGTAAGTGTCTGCATTGTTTTTAACATTTCTAAGTCTAAAATCTCAGATGGTTGTAATCCCTCACTCAAAAGAAAAACTTCTGAAGCTGAAACTGCTTGTTTTGCAGCTGTATCAGCCCTCGCATTACCTTTTGAAATTCTATCCTGTTGCTTGGTATGAGCTACGCATTTGCAAATAGCTACTTTCTGAGGTAACTGAATAGAGTCTAACAAGTCTAAAATAAATTGCGCATGGTTAATTGGTTTACCAGTCGATGTTATCATTCCTCTATTTTTCCACTGCTGTGCAAAAACATGTACAGTAGAAAAAGCATACTGACTGTCAGTAAAAATGTTTACTTTCTTACCTTTTGCTAAGGTACATGCCCTTGTCAAGACAATCAATTCTGCTGCTTGTGCAGATAAGTTGGGTGGTAAAGACTTTGCTTCTAAAATCTCGGTATCAGAAACTACTGCATACCCCACTAGATTCTGTCCTGTAGGACCCTCCTGCCGGAGCCGTACACATGGTTTTTGTATTACTGTATTCTATCTTTATTTTTGAATACTGTAGTTTCTTTACTTTGTGTTTTTTAGTTGTTCATTTTTTTTGAGCATATTAAACTTCACAGAGAACACCATTCTCTCTCTGTTCTTCTTCAATCTGCACTCAGAACTTTCTAGTTGCCCTATCTTTTTCTAATTGAGTCAATCTTATATATATCTCTTTCTCTCTACCATTTTATGTGAGTAATCACCAAAATCATCAATTTGAAATTTACCCCACCCTTCAATTATTTAATTTTATTGGCCACCTACAGTATAGTACCAAAATATATAAAGTGACCACCCACCTTTCAGAATCCCATCTTTGTTTAAAAAAACTCTACTCTACTAATAAACTTTACTTTTTAAACAGGTAAAAAACTCAGTTCCTACTTTCACATCTCTCTAGTGTGCTGCGTTCATTCTCTTTTTCTTCTTTTTAAGCCAGCTGTATGACCTTACTCTTTTCTCTGCTGCGCAGGCATAGGAAGCCATAAACTCTAACAAACAACTGATCGCCTGAACTCTCCACAAACACTTCAATTAAAGCCACTGGTACTAAATATATATAAATACCCGAAAGTAGCTTGCTTCAAAGTAACCTATACTATGCTAAAAAAAAAAAAAAAAAAAACCTACCATGTCCATGTCAAGGTCAGGTCGGTTCTAGTTTCTCCACCTGGTGGGTCTGGGCACTGGGGCAATGGCAAACATTGCCTTGACTCAACAACACAACCCTCTCTCCCACCCACACACAACACACTACAACCTGTGCACTTACACAAATGGAAGCAAAGCTCAGCTCTCTCTCCCCAGATTGTGCTAAAACAGTCAAGGAGAGGTTCAACACCACTACACTGCATCTCCAACACAGCTTGCGGCCTTCAAGCCACCCACCCACACCCACATATAGCAACACTAAATCCACATATGCAGAGGGGCCTAACTGTAACCTGCCAGCAAGCAACAAAGACTCTGAAGCAAAATGCAAACAAACACCAATCACAACCATTGTGTCACATAGTTCACAATGTCATTCAAAGGGGATCCTGTCCTGCCTGTCTGATGAGACATGATTGACAGACCGATGCTTTGCGCAGATGTGGTCTGCACCCTCGCCGCCAGGGTTTCAAGTTACTGGCTAAGGCTCTTGCCCGCCCCTCTTTTTAGCAGAGCCAAGCTTCCAAAACCACCACCGTAACAGGTACAAGCATTACACATGCAAAATCTGGGGTAATGCTACTCAACTCTAGAAGTAAAAAAAACAAAATGCCTCTCTGAGGCACTCCTAAAAATAAGAAACATCGATATCTGTGCAGTAAACTGAGACCTGGTTCAAGGCTCTAGAGAGCACCCTGCAATACCATACCCCAAGATTCTCAGTACACCTAAACAAACATACTGGAAAATAGATAGAATAGAACAAAACCTAATGCTGATTTTAACTACCTACCTGCAGTAACTTACTGGGAAAACTACTCATGTCCCAACACCTTTCATAGCAGCGGTTCTTTTGGAATTAAATTCCAATGCCCTGGATCAACTAATCCATAGTCCCACCTCAATGTTCTCCCTATGGTCACCCCTCGTTAGTCAAGGTTTGACCATAAGCTAATCACTATAACATCGGCAATGCCCCCACAGTAGTAAAGACCCACCAAAAAACTCAAATAAAACTTCATGCTACTCCTCAGAAGTGATGACAAACTTCTTCATGTGCAGCAGGCCAGGGAACTGAAAGTTCAACTGCTGAATCTACACTAAGGTCTGAATACGAGCACATCACATGCATGAAGATAGCCATCCCAAATAGAACCAAAATGCTCTGGAAGCCAATCTGGTGGTCCCCTGCCATAAACAAACTTTTACAACAAAGAGGAGAAACTTTTGCAGAAAAGAGAAAAATCCAAGGACCAGGATGCAAAAAACTCCACTGGCCTCCTCCTAAGTGAAAATCCTCGTCCTCATAAACAAAAATAAAAAAAAAAAAAATAAAAGAAAAGACAACCACAAACAACAACATAAACAATCAATAAAATGTGTCAAGAATCAATGCTCAGATCAGATCTGAGTGAGCTAAAACAGAATGGCATTAAATATACTGATCCAAAGGATAGGACAATATATCCTGGCAGATGATCATTACTCCAACTTCACCCCCTCTCACCCCCTAAATGGCCTCAATACCAAATTCGTGTCATGACACACACAGGTACAACAACACACTCTCTCTCTAAAAGAATACAGCATCCATGGGACCAGATGACATCCCGAGGGCTGTGTACTACATGAACTACAATATGAACTGGCACCTCACCTAAGTTTAATCATAGCCTCACCTCAGGTTTCCTTGCCCACTGGGTGGGCACAGTTATCACAGTTATCCCAATCCACCTGGAGACACAAACATGGATCCCAGAAACTACGTTCCATCAGTCTGACCGAAGCCTTATCTGCAAAGTTATCATGGAGCTTATCATGGAACATAAACAAAGGGCATTGGCAACCTTCAGAGCACTGGACCCCACAGTTTGTTTTTGTGAAGGGCCGATCTTGTCTCCTCCTGACGGTCTTCTTTGCTGGAATCAGTCCAGGAGCCTGGACAGTAGGTGGTCCACACACAGCCTATCTAGCACTTGCCAAGGCCTTTGACACCATCCCCACTCTGGAATCATGTTGGGCATTAATCCCTATAATGGGTTTGCTTGCTAAAAATGGCTTACTGATAGAAACCACACTGTAAAGTAGCCGACTCCTCAGGGTTCAGTCCGGGGGCGCTTGTTTGGCATCATCTTCTTCTCTGAAGTACAGTCCCACCTAAGGGACTCTGGCTAACAAAGTTTGCAGATGACTGCAAACTGGGAGCTATATATGAATCCCCATGATGTGTGGATGCTCTACAAAAGGGCCTTACAGAAACAGATGCTTGGTGCCTTAGGGACACAAGCAGTGGGTCTCACCTTGATAACCACATCAGCCACAACAGATCAGGGAAATCCTTCTACTGGCACACCTCATCCCTGAATTTTTCATCCAGAAAAAAGGAGGTCATTATCCCACTGTACTCATCCATTAGACCCATTATAGAATAACACAACGCCACATTTGGTATGTACCTCTCAAGACATCTGCAACAACTGGAAAAAAGGCCTCAGAAATACCTCACTAAAAATCACAAGCAGCCTAAAGAATGCCCTAACTAACCTTAAAAACTCAAAAATATATATGGCATGTCGCTAGCTCTCAGAAGTGATCTCTGCTTAACATACAAGGCCATGTCAAACCCAGAGCTGTTGGACATGCTACTACTTAAGAAAATCCAATCCCTCAGAGCTACATGCTCCAGGGATCTAAACCTTGTCATCACAATAAACAAAACATGCTGGAGGGATAGGTTCCTGACCCAGAGACTCCCAGACTCTGGAATAGATTGCCCATACATGTCCAAAGCAGAGTGCTCCTTGACCTCTTCAAGAGGAACCTTGACGATTGGATGGGAGAAAGGAAATTCCCCAGGGATCACGTATTTGCTAGACAGGGTCCAGGAATAATAATAATGGGAATAGCCAGGGGAGGAATTGTTATGGCTAGGCTTGTATAGGCCCTAGGGCTGATAGCCTAGTACCAGCCTATGAACCTATGAACCTATGAACCTCGGCATCATCCAAGGGAACATCTGTAAGGTCTTTTCTAGGTAGTGTCTTTTGCTCAATCTTCTGCAGGCAGCAGTGTGGTTTGCCATCTTCAGGGGTTGGGAGCAAGGTTGACTGATTCAAAGTTATGCATCATTCAATTGTCATATGAGGTTGGCTCAACAGTATAGTCATACAGGAAAGATGTCTAGCAGGAGAAAGATATGCTACTTTTTCTTGCAGTAAAATAATCGCGACTGCATGAGGCACTCTCAATGTGAGAGGGTGGAACAATACTACTGAGGCTGAAGCCTGCACTGCCATTGCAGCTGCGACTACTGCTTGTACACAGTGGGGCAAGGATCGCACCACTGGGTCTAGCTGTGATGAATAGTAAGCTATGGGATGTTGTTTGTCCCCATGCTGTTGTGTTAACACTGATGTCATATAACCTTGCTTACAGTCTACAGTTTGGAAAAATCACTTATGATAGTTTGGTAATCCTAAAACTAAGGAAGAAGCTATCAGTTGTTTCAGTTTGCAGAAAGGTGATTCTGCTTCTGGTGTCCACTGTAATAAATCTTGTGCTGCCATCGGCTTTTTGAATATCAAGTTAGTCAGCGGAGCAGATTCCAAAGCATAGTTTGGAATCCAACTCCGACAAAAGTTAGTAGTACCCAGGAAGGACATCATTTCCTTCTTGGTAGTTGGTTTAGGTGCTTGTAATATTGCTGTTTTTCTGTCTTCATCTAATATTCTGCCTTCTTTGGATATTACATATCCCAGGTATTTGACCTGTTTTTTCCAAAGTTGCAGTTAGTTTGTTTTTGTTTACCTTGTGTCCTTGAGTGGCTAAAAATTGTAATAATGCTATGGTATCCTCTCTGCATTCTTGCTGGGTGGGGGCTGCCAGCAGAATGTCGTCTACATAAAGTAAAATCTGACTGCCTTTCGGTGGGATAAATCCCGCCAGGTTACTTGCCATTTCTTGTGTGAATATTGTTGGACTTTCACAATATCCCTGTGGTAGTCTCGTATATGTATACCGTTTCCCCTGAAATGTAAATGTAAACCAATATTGGCTGTCAGGGTCTATTGGTATTGAGAAAAATGCATTGCTAATATCTACCACAGAAAAATACTTCTGTTGAGGTTTCAAATCATTCAATAAAGTGTGTGGATCTGGCACCGTAGGTGCCCTGGGTATAACTGCGTCATTTACAGCTTGTAGATCTTGGACCATACGCCATTCTCCATTTGCTTTCCTAACAGGAAATAAGGGTGTATTACACGGTGAATCTGGAGATTCCATCAAGACTCCTTCCTTAAGTAAGGCTGCTATTATAGGTTTGATTCCTTTTTCCGCTTCCTTTCTTAAGGGGTACTGTCTCTTTTGAGGTGTAAATGCTGATTTTGGTGTGATAGTAACTGGTCCTGCTGTACGAATAAGTCCTACATCTGATTTCCATGTTGACCAGAGAGTCTCTGGTATGTCTCGTAAGGTTTTTTCCTCTTCCTCTAGTAAGAGTGCTACTCAGCTATCCTCACTTGCCTGAGAGTGCACAGCTGGGTGTGTCTGTGTTATCCAATTTAATTTCTGCTTTTGTACTCCTTGTTCAGAGAGTTCTAACTCTGTCTGTTTTTCCCACCTTGTGACTTTTTTTCCTAGGTCTGCCCACTTCAAATTTCTATCTTTAGTTAAACTTACATGTGGTAATCGATTAGATTTGTAAAGTGCTAGGAATTCCTGGGGCAATGAACAGCTTTCTACACTGCTTCCTCCTGTGTCCCAGTACAAATTTCGTAATACTAACCTATTAGCATGGTTTCTAAACAGTTCTTGCTCATATTCTTTATCAGGTCCTGGTCTGTTACAGTAATATAGAGTGCAATGCAACAAATGCTGTTTATCAGTGTCAAGGGAGGGGGATTTACTGATGGCTACATTCATCAGTTCTTCGGTTACTGCCTCTGGACCAGTCGTAACTAAGTCCTGGCTGTACCAATAAAATGTTTCACCCTCCAGTCGCACTACAAAAGTATCCATTTGTCGCTGTGCTTCCATACCCTGCATAGTTGGAACTACGGCTATGCCAAATATCTACATTAGGTCTCTGTCCAAGAGATTCACTGGGCATTTTGCAGAAACAACAATTTTGCTTTTCTGGGTCATCCCTGAAACTGGGTCAGTTATCGCTATGTTGTGGGAGAGTGGCTCCCGATACAGCTGTCCATTAGCTGCTTTCACTAATATGTAGTCAAGTGATTCTGAATTTTCTGGTAGTTTGGAAGGATGTATCAGGGTCCGTGAAGCCCCTGAGTCACACAGGAATTTGACTTCCCTCCCCTTTACCAGAAGTGTAACTTCCGGTTTTGTGTCTGCCAAGTAGAGCTCTAAGCTCAATAATGCTAAGTCCAAAACTTCATTTTCTTCATTATCTATAAATTCATGCACATCCTCTATTTCTTCTGTCGCATCCTCTACCCTTTCTATCACATTTGCATTTGTCTTTTCTTGTTTATTCCCATCCAGTGATTCCTGACTGTCATATAGTCATTCCTCACCCTCCTTGTCTTCTGTGGTTACCTTTTTATTTTGCCTGCAATCCCTTGCTAAATGTCCCTTTTTCCTGCATTTGAAACATTCACCCCTTTTCTTTCTTTCTTCAAAGTCTTCTGATCGCTTATCAGATTGTTGTTTCCCTGGGTATTTTTCTTACCCTTCTTTCCAGTTTGTACTACAAAGACTTCTGATCCGTCTTCTACTGTAAATACTTGAGTTTTCTTTTTCTTTTTGCTATTAAAATGCCTTTCATATTCAAGTAATGACTGTAATCTACTTGTACGATGATCTACTATGTGCTTTGTAATAAAGCTGCTAATGGGTGCAATACTGACTTTTAAAAATGCATTCTTTAGCTGTTGCTCATATGGGGAATCATGTGTTTGATCTTCAGGTACCTGCATTCCACAATGGTTATTAAAACATTCTAATAATCTGGCATAATATCTATCAACAGTTTCACCTTCTTGTTGTATGCATTGATTAATGCAAGTCCAATCAGCCCTAGGCTTCCATTTCTCAGAGATTCGGTCTGTCAGACCTTTCACTCTGTTGTCCAGTTCTGCGTTACTATGTGAGAGTGGTCTAAGCTCTACGTCACAGGGATTCCAGTTGCCACTGATCATGTGCCAATCTGGACCTACGATTTGTCTAACTACTTTCTCTACTTCTTCTCCATTCAAATGGTAACTTAACCTCATGCCTTGTAAGTCTTCTAAGAATTTTCTAAAATTAACTTTTGGATGGGGAATTCCCTCTGTGGCTTTCCAGATGTCTTCTGGTGTCCACGGTCTATATACTAGAAGAGTTGGATCCTGTCCTGCCTGTCCTGCCTGCGGATTTGGTACTTCTATGAGTGGACATATCTCTTCTTCACTCATAGCTTGTGACTCTTTATTCATTTCATATAATTCAATATCCCCTCTCAAGTTGCGTGTTCAAGACCTGGTCTCGATAGGATCTCTGACAAACGGTTTTGATTTTGCAGGAACAGCTGGGTATAGCGGAGGTGGATCAGCTTGTCCACTCACTTCATATTCTGGTAAGGGAAGCAGAGGGGGTGGAGGAGGGGCTGTTGCTATTACCAAGTTATTATCTTCTTTATCTAAGAACATTGCTTTTGAATTTTTAATCTTTTGTACCCTGCGGTTTGCTTCCTCATGCCACCTGTGTGCCTGACGGACTCCTAATTGTCGTTGCTTTTGTAGCTGACCTTTCGCATCTGTTTTAAGTTGTATAACAAGTTTAATAAGTGAAGGTTTATCTAAATTACCATCAAATTTGTATTTATCAACCCATTTTGTATAATACTTAACATTATCGGCACACTGTAATTGCATATATTTCGCGTCTTCAGTTAGGGGTGGGTCTCGGGAACTTTTCATGCACTGATTTCCCATGTTGCCTTAGCTAAGTTAGAAATTGTTACATAACCCTTCTTATCACGTGGTACCACAATTTTACACCTTTTCACAGTTTATCTAGAATAATAGCCTACCTATTCTGTTTCCCTGATCTATGACAAGACAGCAGTCTTTTTGTCCCTGATCTGCACATGCAAATCTCCCTGACAAAACAATACTGTAACAAGTCCCTGGTCCAAAACAGAAAAAAGGTAAATTTCTCCTTACCTGACCCTCCATGTGTTGATCCACTGGAACGTTGACTCATCCTCCAATCCCAGATCAGAAACAGTGGCTGGCCTCTTTCGAACGACAATTCAGTCTGAGATCTTTCAAGACAGAAGAGCCGATGTGGCCACTTCTCCATACGGGTACATGCCACCGGGCCCAATTCTGACCTGAGCCTAGAGTGAGAGATACTTTCCGGTCCGAAGGACCAAAACTGTCAAAGGAAAAATAAACTTTAAGAATGATCAAAACACGGTAGGTTCAAGTTAAGGCACTTTAATCTTGCAGCAAGGAGACAAAAACGTGCTAATACAGAGTTTGTCTAACTAGAATCAGGAAATGCAAACATTTTTATACACTTTCTAATAAGACATTGCCTACCAAGCTGACATAGTGAATCACAAGTTTTGTCATCATCATTTTGTAGTGATTATTTTTACAATATTCTGCTGGTACTATCAATTTTTATGAGAAACTTCTTAAGAAAAACAACGTGGCCTTGGCTACCACCAGTTAGATATATGCAATGTTACCATTCAAGGTACTATGGCTAATTCGAGCACAAAGCAAGTATAGATTGCAGTTCATTTCTCTAACAGTCCTTTGTCTATGTTATCTCTAACTTCTGCAGCTGTGTATCTTCTCATACTTCAAACAGAGCTGATTGTTTAAAATCATTACATTTACAGAATATAGCATTGTTCATTAATTTCTTCCTGACCTAGCAGATAATCACCTGCTTCTCAAGTACATTTCCAAAAGGCATAAACATGAATATTGCTGTGCTAGCAATTATTAGGTCAGAGGGCATCTTGCAAGTTTCAGAAAGCACACTGCAGTTTCAAAAAGCATCTTTTCAGTCTCATAGGAAACTCAACTGTATATAGAACAGTGCATATAAAATAGAATGAAAAACGTGTTAACTTGTTTAGTTTCTAATTAGCATTAAGCATACACACATTAATACATATTTTTCTGACAGTTATACAACTGTCTTAAAACATTAGAACATTTACATACTTTAACTCTGATTTACATAAATGCACGTCTGTTGTACACAAATTTTCTGTAGATAGATGACTTGTGCACTACACCTCTTGCCAAGTTTAGGCCTACATTGTCCTGTCACTGTTGAGGTATTGGAGGCTGTTTTAATGTCAATGTGTCCCTTTTTGTGTCCCTTTTTTTCTTAGGCCCTCCAAACCTTCCCTTTTCCATCTCTTGTGCAGGCTTGGTGACTAATGTTTTTGGCTGTATTTAAAATCAACCTAGAAATTATTTCTGCAAAGCACAATAAACAGTATCAGGTCCTTAAAATAACATTTGCAGCTTTAAACATGTAGAAACTGATAGCACTGCCTGTTGCCCTGACTTTATTTACATTTTACTGCATGAAATAAACAAATTCTTGTAAATCTATAACTGTAATTCCTTTCAGTTTGGTTTCAGAGAGGGAAGATGCCTACTAAACCTGATGTACTTTTTTAAGAAGGGTAGTAGAACAATGGATGAAGGCAAAATGGTGCATACTGCCTACGTTGAATGGGGAAAGACATTTTATACAATATCTCACTCAGGTATTACAGACAAACTCACAAATTTTGGTGTAAATCCCTATGTCACCCAATTGGTAAAGAAATGGCTCACAGATAGGACACATGAAGTTAGCGTGGAGGAATCCAGCCCACCAAGAAGCCTGTTACTAGTGTTGTTATACAGGGTTCAGTACTGGGACTTCCCCCTGTTGAAAATATACTTCTCTGAAGTCAGCCCAAATGTACAGGGTCTTTAGCTGACCAAATTTGCTGTTGACTGCAAGTTGGGTGCAATCACTGAATCCCCAAAAGATGTAAATATCCTCCAGGAGGGTCTGACACAGACAATAACTGGTGCCATAACTATGGCTTAAAATTCAATGCAAAAAAGGC
Organism: Protopterus annectens; assembly: GCF_019279795.1. Taxonomy (NCBI): domain Eukaryota; kingdom Metazoa; phylum Chordata; order Ceratodontiformes; family Protopteridae; genus Protopterus; species Protopterus annectens. Next base: position 956,616,920 of record NC_056737.1, read on the forward strand.
ATAATTGTACTATTTGGGAAGACAACCACACCTGTAAAATACAACATTGATAACACTCACCTAAGAGTGCCTCAAAGCCTTGTCTACTACTAACTACAGATGGAAGAGTTATGCCTAGCATACAAGGCATTCTCTGATGTAGTCCTGATGGATATACTGCATATTTACAAATCAAGCAGCACTAGAATTACCCCATCTAAGGATCTAAACCTCATCTGTGACATAAAACATGTTAGAGGCACAGGTATGTATCTTAGGGATTACCCCCTTCTCTCAGACCGACTCCCTATCCATATGAAGCAGATCTCTTCCCTAAGCCTATTCAAACACAGTTTGGATCTATGGATGTAAAATCAGAAATTCATCCCTGGCATGTCATCTGTGTCCCTTATGGGCAGGAGCAGCTTGTAGATCCCCTAAGGCACAGGCATATACCAAATCCATTCTAGTCCATGGGTATTAGAAATTGGGAAACTTCAGACTAGGCTTAAAAAGTCTCTAAGACCATTAGCCTAATAACCTCCAGTGACCTTTGATCCTATGGTTGAAGCCAGAGGAAGGAGCTTTGATCAGCCTATGGACAGTATGTTTAGTACTAATGTAATGAAAATGTTTAATCTAGTGCTAAGTTGATACATCATCTACTGAGACATATGGAGGCAGATCCATCCTCAAGCCAATGTCCACAGACCCAGATATAATCCCAGAAAAATGTTACTCTGCATGGATACTACAAACTTGTCTGACTCTGACAACCTGCTACTCTTGGGTGCCACCCCTTTGACAGACTTAACTGCTATTGAATGTTTTTTTTTCCTTGGTGTTATAGAATGCATTGGTAACATGCTTATGATGTGGCTGTACTGTATCATTCTGCCACACCTCGCCCCTGCATTTATGTAATGTACCAGTGTCTGCCATTTCTGGCTAGATAAAGGCCGGTTAACATCCTCTCTTGCCCAAGTAGCTGTCATGCATGTGTCCAAAGTGCCTGTAGCAGGACATCATTTCCAGCAGGGCTGAAACTGTCCACCCTCTGCCATTCACCAATTCCTCTGGCAATGCAGACACCAATGAATATGTGGCATAGAGTTAAAAGCTATACATTACTGAAAATGCAGATAAAGTGGTCCCCATGGCAACCTATAATATATTTACAATGTAGTTCTAGAGGTAAACCATATGGAAGATACAAGGACAAGTAGGGGAAATACAATAAACAGAGTGTACCCGGCACTCCCTTTAAGATTTATCCAGATTGTCAGAACTTTTAAGTATGTATAATGTAACAAAACTGTCCTTTCTTTCAGCATTAGAGGAGCTTTGACTAAGAAAGAAGAAGAGATTAGAGAAATATCTGCCCAAATGGTAGAGTAAGTGGACAATGTTATGCCTTTTTATAAATTTTCTTACTAGTCTTGAGGATTCTCACAGGTCATCTTAGGAATATATATGTATATTGTTATATGAATCTTCAGTGTCTGATGGAAATGGACTGTGGAAGCATTTAATAACATATACTGGCAACGATTAATGCAAGCTCCTGCAAGGGCTTCTTATGGCATATGATTGCACTGCACCATTTCATGGTAGCTGCATGTAACTCAATGCATGTGTTGTGTATTTGGGCCATTTTATGTGTAAGTACATTGATGTACGTGCAGAAGGTAGAGGACACACACATTACTGCTTTCTGTCAGTCTGTAAAGAAGATGTATGATTGTAACTGTGACTTGTACATGGTACTCCACCATCTTATTTTAGACCTGTTATAGATTTCTGATGAGCTCAAACAAAATGTGACAGCAGTCATCTTTCCTTCTACAGGATGTAGAAGAAGCTTGTGTCTAGCCATGGTTAGATGCACCCTGTACTGCATTCACATTTTTATACATATCCAGTCCACTGTCAAGTTACTTCACTTATGGAAAACTTCCTGTTGTGCCTTCTTACTACAGATCCAAATGATAAATGTCATCTGAAGGCAGTTTTAAATGCTTCACCTTTGCTGAAGCTGTAACCAAAGAGAGTAAGATATTGAAGTAGGAAGGTCTTGACATATGAAAATTCTCACTCCTCAACATTAGTTTTCCTACTTTCCTATAGATACCTTTCCTCCCGTTTTATACATCAGGCAAGTGTCATGTGAACACCTTAACACTACAGCTGCATATAAACATATGTCTGTAATGTTTTCTGGGGTCTATATTAGAACTCAGAACTTCAAATGTTCTAATATCGAACCCAATTCAGCAAACGCTGACATCGAACATTTAGAACAGCAAATTTTTTCCTAGGGAAAAAATTCACTGTTCCGAAACACATACACACAACACACGCGCACCAAACAAACAGCAATCTACACACATACACCTAAAATCTTACACCTATCCCTATACTAAACTATACATACACCACTAACTATCCACTTACCTTAACCCAAACCCTAACCCTAAGGTCCATCACTATTGCACACTCGCCTCACCCGCGCCCTAACCCTAACTCACCTATCCCGCCCTAACCCTCACGTCCACACAATTGCACACTTACCTGACCCGCGCCCTAACTCACCTAACCCGCCCTAACCCTCATGTCCACACAATCGCACACTTACCTTAACCCGGCCCGTAACATTCCACCACAGTGCTGAAAATAGTGAAGCGACAGAAACGGACAACCAAATTCTTTCCCTGGGAAAAAATTTGGTTTTCTGCAGCTTTGCTATTTTCAGCGTTTGCTGAATATGGTTCGATATTAGAACATTCAAAGTTCTGAAACTTTGATGTTCTAATATAGACCCTGTTCTCTGAGATGTGTTCTGTCACCCTAACATGCCACTCACTACCACACACAGCCTAGCCACTGCTTGTACAAATTAATTTCAAGTGCATAGTTCTGTAAGTTCAGATTTTCAGTTCTTGGGATGGTATAATGTGCTACTAATGTACAAATATGTTCTGGCTGCTGCTTGTGGTTCCTGGTGTACACTTTACTTCAAGGATAGCCCTCCTTGCATATTTACTCGATTGCACATTTATGTATCTTGAAGCAGAGCTGGCTTTACAGATGCACTGACTCTTATGCATTGCATCATGGGATATACAATAACTTCCTGTACTGCCAAACACTGCCAGTACTGTTAGATTATAACAGGGTTGATTTTGCTGGCTGACCAGGTCTGAAAGTTGCATAGGGGATCAGGAATATCCTCCCAATACATTGATAAAGCTATCTATTTGGAATTTATTTTGTAAGTTATGTGCAGCACTGCCAATTCAATATATTAGCTTATGTGCTCAATGTAATACTCTCTGGCATTAAAGTAATTGTTTTATTATCTCATTTTACCTAACATTTTTATTGTTTGTACTGTACTTGTGTGAACATAGATAGTCACCTAAGTATAAAGAAATACTTGTGATGGTATGCAAATACTGTTATTCTTTTGTTAAATTAAACTACACCTAAATAGTACACAGAGTTTTCCTTACAATTTGAAAAACTGCTGGAAACCAGTAAATGAATCTAGGAGTAATAGCACTGCAGGTAACTATGGGAAATGAGGTAAATCATTAACCAAACACATGACCTCAGATGATAGCACAATAAAAATGGTGTTGTGTTCTGTGCTTAAGGCTCTGTGCTGCAAATCTATGAACCTATGAACCTAAACTCTACACCAAAGCTTATTCAGCATCATGTTGTTGTTGTTGTGTCTTTCAGCTTATCCTGGTTAGGGGTCGCCACAGCGGAACTTCGGTCTGCTAATGTTTGGTAGTGGATTTTTACATGCCGAGTTACCAGCCCTGATGCACAACCTTCAATGAAGGCATGCTCATTCACGCATGCCTCCACACAGAAGACGCTCTAGCTGAGAATAGAATGGGACAGCGTCTTGCTGTGAGGTGACAACTCTACCGCAGCACCACTACCGTGGGACCATATGCTACTTTATTTTTTTGGCTTTTACAAGTAGGCTATACAAATAAATAATTGCTTCACATTTTAGGATGTTACATAATAGTGACACGGCGGACTGGAGTTCCGCTGTGACGACCCCTAACCGGGAAAAGCCAAAAGATACAACTACAACAACATAATAGTGACACTACTTTGCTACAAGGCACAATTTTAGAGACTGTGGAATGTTTAGGTAATGATGAAAATGTATTGAATCAAAAATTGTTATATAAAGAAAGTATTTATATTTTGAAATATAAAACTTTGATGCCTAATGGTTTAAATAACGAGTTGAATTGGAAATGTTTGCTTTAAGGGAGGGCCCATTGTATAATTAGTGGGTGTTTGCTATTAACTGAGTGTGATATATAAATGCATTTATTTTTTATTGTTTGATATTCCTTGAAGGTGGAAACACTGAAGCGCTAGAATAAAGAACATTTGCTTTACTTTGTTGCCTGTTTTGTGGATCACAGTTGGTGGTTCTATTGGGTCAGAGTTGTTTTTTTAATCTAGAGGAGGAAGGAGAGTGTTTGTGATTTATACAAATAAAGTGTTCAGAAGAGATTGGAAAAAGGAAATGAGGTACAAAACAGAGTCAAAAGACCATTTGTAGCATGAAAACTATACTAATAGATGGTGATTTTTAGGCGTTTCGACATTTGTCCACCATTATTTTGCCATGTCATTGATTACTGTGCTAAGAGGCTGAGCTGTGTTATTTTCATCACAATCAGATGAGGTTTCACAGCTATGGGACTATAACTGGGTGGGGGAGGATGCTGTCTGTGAAAGCAACTTACCCTCTTGACAATTGTTCCAGTTTAACAGTCTGGCTTTGCAAGATTGGGGTACCTTTTAGTTAAATAAGCTGAAACAATGTGTGGCTGTTTGTGTGAAACAAATTTCAATTTACACAGCTATCGATCATCCCTAATTTTGCAGTATGTTCCTGATCTTGCTTCATGCGCTGCTTGGTTCCTCATAAAATCAATGGCCTTTTATAAATCCTTTACGATTGCAGACACAAAATAACAACAGACATTTGAGCTCCAGACTACCTATCCTTCAGAAAATGCATGCTTATGCCAAACCTGTTGTTTTAGCAACCAGCTAAGTATATAACAGCAATATTAAGAACCTGACTCTGGGCTACTGTTCCTCACTGTTTCTTGAATCTGTCACCAATACTTGTGCTAAAAGGTTTTTTTTTATCAGAATTTGATAAATGTACACTACAAAGTGGCTATACTTGCTAGGTGGTGGGTGGGGTAGGGATTGCGGTTGTCTATGTATGAAAGTAACTTATTCTCTAGATGTATGCTCAGTTTAATCAGTATGGCTTTTGTAGGACTATTCTGCATTTGTATGAAATAAGATGAAATACACGATACACTGTTTTGTGTGTAATAAAGTTACATTAATTTACCTATAATTATTATTTTTCTTTTACAACAATCAGACATTTGAGGTGTACAGTCAATAAGGGTCTATAAATACTGGGTATGTAGGCTATCTTTGCATATGAATGACTGACCTTGATGCCATGATAAAGTGAAATAATTATTTGTCTGTTTTTCCAGTGCCACTGCATATTTCTGTGAAATAAGATACAGTACTTATGATTGCTGTTTGCATGAACAAAGTTGAAATTTGTAGCCCTTAGCCATCCATACTTTTGCAGAATGCCCCTTATTTTGTTTTGTATTTTTGGTCTATTCTTCATAAAATTTGTGGTGTTCTAGTAAATCACTGAGGACAGCAGTCACTAAATAGTAGCAGACATTTGAATGTCATGGTTCATGCCTTTCAGAAATTGTAAAGTAATGTAAACTGTTATTTTAGCAACTAGAAATTGTAAACTGTTATTTTAGCAACTTTCTAAGTATATGAGAGAAATATTTCAATTCTGTCCTTGGTTTGGGGATCCCCCCCTTATTTTTGACCTATTCCCTGACTCTTGTACTAAGAGGCTGAGAGGAATGATTTTTTATCACAGTTAGATGAAATGTACACCTCATATGACTGTGATAAAAAAAAACATTCTTTATGGGTGGAAGTGGGAGTATCTATGGATGAAAGTAACTGACAAACTTGTCACTTGCTCAGTTTAATTTCTGCTGTTTAACAGTCTGACTTTGCAGGACTAGTGTACATTTGTTAGAAATACCATGAAATACTTTAGCTAGTGAGTACTTGTGTGAAACAAATTTGAAATATATTATTGTGTTGTTCATTTCTATGTAATTATTTTATGACAATAAGACATCTGAGGTATAAACTCAACAAGGGAGCGAGGCTATAGTTGCTGATTATGGGTATTGTTGTCGATGAAAATGACTGATCCTGCTGTCATCATCAACTTAAACAGTCATTACTTAATCTTTGGAGATCTAGTGTACATTTGTATTAAGCAAGCTGAGGCACTTTACTGTCACCATCTTTTTTATTCCAATTGAACATTTGAGGTATACACAGTTAAGTAACTAATTTATGATTGTGGACATTGGTGGATTATTGAGATAACAATTAGAGTGGTATTTTATGGTGGAAGTGTTCTAAACTGGTAATTTTATAATTGGTTAACTTTGCTTCACTTCTTTCTGGAAAATGTATTTATTTTTATTTATCTTTTGTTGACCAGGTTAGTCCCACTAAACTACTGGTCTCTTTTCAGGGGAGACCCAAATTGATATTTATACTACCAAGGAAGATGTTGCCAGGGAATTGGGGAATTTTCCTACTCTTTTTGATAGGTGCCATGGAATCTTTTACATCCGTCTGAGCTACCACCAGTTCATGCAGATGGGGTCTTGATTTAATGTCTAATCCAAGGGATGGCACACTCAGAATATGTATCACAGGAATGTATGAGCTTAACATTGACCAGCATTCTTATGTCCCTCTGAATGATGCCACAATGCAATCAGAAAATGATCAACTTTAACAATTGGCTTAGCAACTGGTGTCATTCCAAAAAGGATCCAATATTTGTCAGCCTGGGACGACATGGTCGACAGGCCATGCTGCTTTGCCAGGGAGATGGTCTCTGTCTGCCACCTCAAGGCTTTTGAATATTGGAAAAAAACATTATCCAACACTATATTTACTTATTTAGGCATTGCCAAACAGACAAACTTTAAACATAGTGAAAACTACTCAGGACAAACTAAAGGTGGCACTGCATGGTACTGCTCCATTCTAGGGGTCTCAACAAGAGAAGTTGTTCTTACCCTGGAGAATACTGACATCTATGCTGTTACCAAACAATGGTTTAAATCCCCAGGAAGCTGTCTGGCAATGCATGGCTATAACACCTATAACATTCACCCACTGAACTTGAAAGAGTAAAACGTGGTGGTGTATCTATCTACATGAAGGATAAGCTCACCACAAGGCTGGTCAAACAATATAACATGCTTGAGCTACTCAAAGTCCAACTAACTATGGGAAAATTCATTACCATATTCTTGTTAGCTACAGGTCCCTTTCCATGAACCAGGAAACTCAAACATCGTACTTAGAAGTACTTGAATCACTCACCATCCACCCCAATACCATGGGTGATTTCAACTACCCCCTCCCTTAACTTGGAAGCATACCAGACTAATAACATAAAGGCCCAAAGACTTCTTGACTTTTTGAATTCAAAAACCCTGGAGCAGCTTGTCTGCACTCCCACTAGGGGAACAAGTATCCTAGATCTGATGCTCACAAATATGGTAGAGCTCTGCTCCCCCCATATGTCATGTCTTCACAAGTAAGATCAGATCACAAAGCAGTCTCCCTGCAAATTAAGGTAAATCTAGACCCCCCCCCACCAAACCCCCAAAACATTAAGAACATTTCAAAGCAAACTACCTCCTGTTAAGAGATGACATAGCTAGATTACAAGCTTCCCCAAGTCCAGAAAACACAGAAGCCTGTGCAAAGAAGTATGCAAAAAAACATGTACGACAAGATAATAACTGCTTGGAAGTAGCAGTTCCATACCAAAATAAGCCTAGGTCAATCCACAAAAACAAGCCACCTTGGTGGAACCTTGGTTTAAACAAGTTATACAACAAAAGAAGAAAAATCCTGCCAAGAATAAAAGATAATGTGTACAACAGAGAAATAAATCCCTCATTAATATAAACAAGCAGATCAGGGAACTAATCAAGTCTCTGAAGGCAGACTTTGAGGTAAAAATAAACTTCAAAGGTAAGGATAACCATAAGGCACATTTCAGTTATGACAGCAATCTTAAGGGCAACACCCAACAGTGCGTGGAATTAGTTATAGATGGCATCTTCTACACTCTGTCAGAAGATATAGTAAATCTGCTGGCTAATAAATTCAACTCAGATTTCACTTCCCTATCAACCCCCTCCCAGTTACCTCAAGAAATACCCCCCACCACTCATCCTCCTGTTATCTCCAGTAAGCAGGTACCCACAGCACTCACTAAAGTTAAACATGGCATCAATGGGGCCTGACGATGTAGCAAGTTGCCTCTTGAATAGCTTAAATCAGGACCTATCAGGCCAAATAAGATCTCTATTTAACCACAGCCTCCAGACCAGCTTTGTTTCGATAGAGTGGAAAACAGCTACAGTCATCCCTCTGCATAAGAGACGACAATCAACTGATCTGGGAAATTACAGACCCATAAGCTTGACTAGTCTTATTTGTAAGGCCATGGAAAGAATAAAGATGGACCTGATAAATAATGATATAGAAAACCTCCAAACAGTGAACTTGACCCATTTCAGATTTGTCAAGGGCAGGTCATCTCTACTAAATCTCATGGGCATCATTGAGAAAGTCACTAAAGACATGGATGAGGTCAAAACAGTATATACTGCCTACCTCAAACTAGCCAATGTATTTGACACAATTTCCCATGCAGGTTTTATGAGTAAACTCACAAAACTGGACATGTATCCCTACGTCACCAAATGGATAACCAGTTGGCCCAAGTACAGTAAATATGTGTTTAAAGTGGGTGATTTAGTTCCAGCAAGCTTCAGCAAGAGGTCAGTTACTTGTGCTATTCCACAGCACTCAGTGCTGGGATCACTCATGTTTGGAATATACTTCTCAGATGCCAAGGCCAATGAGGAAGGCCTCTGAATGACAATAATTGCAAATGTCTTCAAGCTGTGGGCATTCATTGAATCCCAAATGAGAGCAATATTCTTCAAGAGGGTTGAAGTCAGGGAATATGATTGGTTTCAGAACCTTCGCCTGAAACTAAATGCAAAGAGATGCATTATCATACCCTTTGGAAATCAAATATCCCTGCTAACTACAACATTAAAAATCACCCTTAAGAGTAATCTCAGAGGTGAGGGATCTAGGTACATGGATAGATAGCAGCCTGAACTTTGACTGTCACAGGTCCAGAGTGTTGAGGAAGTCCTTCTACATGGCACAACTTATAAGTAAATATATGTCATCCATATTCAGGCAGATTATAGTCCCACTGTACATAGCTCTCATTAGACTGATAATCGAGTACAGTGCACCATTTACAATGTACATGACTAGACACTTACAACAGCGAGAGCAACCTCAAAGGTACCTCACTAAGAGAATACAGGGCATTAACAACATGCCCTATGCAGATGGACTGAAAGCCCTTTCCCGTTACTCTGTCTCCTATTGACTATCAAAGGGTGACCTATGCCTGACCTACAAGGCACTTACAATTCCAGACTTGATGGAGCTGCTACACATCCACAAGACAAACAGTACGAGGGTTACCCATTCTAGGGATCTAAATTTAGTCAGTGAGTCAAGCACAGCATACTAGAGAGACAGATATGTGTCTCAGAGATTGACCCCTTCTTTGGAATAGGCTTCTCATTCACATTAAACAGAGTCCTTCCCTGGACTTCTACAAGACCAATCCGGTTCACATCAGAGGTGGTGCCTATATCCTTATGAATAGGGGAAATCTGTAAAAACTGTAAAATCTATAAAACGCTCATTGCAGGGGCACAAACCCATGCCATCTTCCTTCCCCTAGGGGCCACATACTGGGTAAAATTGAGTTATATTGGCTAGGCTGTCAGCCTAGTAATCCCCTATGAACCTATGAATCTGTGAAGGAGTTTAGCACCTGCCTTGTGCTGCAGAACAGGTCCACTATCAATCCTCTTACTACAGAAATAGAACTCACGGCATTCTGCACCAAAGGTGAATGTGCAATCTGTTACACCACCGACAGTGAGAGAGGTAAGTGTTTATGTTTATATACATTTAAAATAAACACATACACACACACACACACACACACACACACACACACACACACACACACACACACACACACACACACACACACAAAACATACACAGACATTTTGCATTATTAAAAAATAAGTATAATTTAAAATTATCTGGTAGGTATGTTTGCATGTAAAATAATCCGAGAGGTGAAACCACAGGAACATGTCTATTACTGTGTGGCCCAAAAAAAAAAGTGTGAGGGTGGGGGGTGGGGGGGGCATAGTTTGCCAACCACCAAGCGCCCAAAGTACACTTAATACTCCACTGCCTGCCACCTGGCAGTGCGAGCATTGAGAGTGTTGAGCAGAAGTGCAGGGCATCTGTAATTTTGTCTTATGACTGAATGCATCAAGCTCACAACTGTTGCAAACAATGCTCATACTCCAAGTATTAATTTATTTGTTTATTTATTTATTTATTTATGTTAGTTGCTGCTTACTATGGACACTGATTATTGCACACAATTCATGTTTTGATTATATGCTTGATTGTTAGACAAAATGTTCATATACATGTTGTTTCACTGTTTACTGTAAATATTTAAAAGAATTGTTCCCTTTCCTGAATCTCTGCCCTCTCTTATTCTTCAACAAGAATTCTTTCAGGGGTTGGGAGAGTGGCCTAATGGTTAAGGTGTTTGCCTTACAAGCACAAGGTGCAGGATTTGAGCCTTACAAGGGATAATTGGCTAGGCTTAAAATGGCTCGCAAGGACGGTTAGCTTAGTACTAATCTATGAACCTAAAAATTCCATGAAGCCTAGATGGTCTGATGACATCATAGGGACAGAGTAAGAGTGACCCATCCCTTCTCCTAACAGCTGTTTCTAATAGCCTCATGGTCACTCAGATCGTGATTTAATTTCCTCTTGTGCCCGTAGACTGTATAGCCTTCTTTACTAGCTCATGCAAATTGTTTCTTTGAATATCACTGGGACAGATAGCCATGTCCAAAGTTTCAAATTCTTCACAATACAGTCAGTCTCACTGCATTTCCTTTTGATGTAGTAGATCAATCTATCTTTAAAAGGGCAGCAAAAGTTATGGCCATTTGAATATCTCTACCTGGTCTCTGCAAAGACATGCAGTAGGTTGAATGGGCACTAATCTGGCCATTGCTATGAGTGTGAGTGAGTGTGTTTGTGGTATGAAAGAACAGTTGTAGCAGGGCTAGCCACCTGGTGTTGGAACACAGGCTAAACATGATTATCACTGTTGAAGTAACACCCTGATTTCATGTGTAAAAAAATGGGAAAAGGAGGTTGTGAGTGGATGGATGCATGGATTTAGTCTAAGCATCTTACCACGTCTCTCCTGAGCAAAGAAGTTGATAGTATTTTCATCTGTGATATGGCTAGTCAACACCCCACTGGTGTAGCTGTGACATTTCAAGGATGCTTTAAAGGTAGATACTTCCCCTGGGCCTCTGTGTACCTTAATCCAGATAACTGAGCAGCAGAAATAAGGAAGATTCAATACCTTACTCAGAATTCTCAAATGGTGAAATGTTCTTATCTGCTGATGTCAGCTGTATGTTGAGTTCTGTACAGTCAGGCAACTCTGAGAGCTTGCTTTTTCTGTCTTATCTAGATGCCTCCACAACCTTATGAAGGATGACAACCTGGCAGAAATAGGTGCACATACAACTTTAGGGCACCTTGTTCACAGGCATTATATCCCTAGTCTTACTACATTTTTGCAACATTGACAGGCTGAATACCAACAGGTTCTCAACTGAGGGTAATTTTATTAAAATCTCACCTTCTACTTTCAGATCACTATTCCATGACCTCCAGCTTCAGCATCCAGAATATTCCCTTCCAAAAGGATAGATGACTTATAACACCTATAACTAGTACTCTTACTTTGAAGATTAGCTAAAAGACCTATCCCATTAACTCATACAGGTTCAGAAGAATGCTGAAGAAACTTGGAATTTCAATAGGGCACTTTTAAATATAATGGAATTTTAGGTGATTTTTGAACTTCAGCACACCCCCAGGTTAAAGGTTTGTCTATGTCATGGATGTTGTTTGGTCTGAGGTGACAAACAATTATTGACAACATGAGTGTGATACATTTGGAATAAAATGATATAGTCATTTTACAGCAAGAATAAGTAGATAGAGATGCACTTTGATCCGAGGATGGTCACATGGATTCCTCCTTTATGATTTACACTCCTAACTGCATCATAATTTTGACTCTAAACCCAAAGGAGCCTTTGTAAAATTGCATCAGACATGTAGACCATGTTATCCAAGGCCCATTGTTACCTGATCAGATGTCGTACATAGCACAAATCCCTGCACATGATATTTAAGGAGCTGCACACATCGGACATCTAAGGCTTTTTACCAGTGCTTAACACCTTATGCTTCACGTGACGCTGTATCACAAACCAGCACTCTTGGAATAGTCTGGAATGGAGGTCTTATGAACCACCCATACATAAATGCTAGAACAGCAAATTTATGCATTACAGTCCTATCAGATGCTTAAAAAACAAAAACCCAGAAAATCACCTTGACCTAGTGGACTGTCAGGTGATTCGGACTTGCACACAAAGCTACTCATTGAAAGTTGAGGAATGTTGAATGATTTATTCGCTAAAGTGTCCAAGAAGGGTAAAATCCCATTCTATTAAAGGTATGCTCATGCCTAAACGTTTCACCTAATTTTTTTACTCATTGACATTTTCGTATTGCATCTGCATTAGATGTAGAAAAGATCTTTGTTAACATTCAATGGCCATATTTATTCAAAGGACTGAAATATCTAAAATTTCTTAATGCCTTTTACTAAGAAGTGTGTAAAATGTATGAGGGCTCAACTACTACTACTGAGAAAGTGGACTATTTCATGCCTGAGAGTATTATGTCTGGGAGTGGAACCAAACTTGGCTGCCCACTGCCCCCATTATTGTTTGATTGCCCTATTGCTTTCCTTCTTATCAACCCACTGAGCTGTATAAACTATGAAGGATGGACTGTATACAAATGACATGCTAGGCCCAATTTGTGACCTATTTATAACACTTTCTAGATTGCAGATGTTTTTGGTAAACTTTGAACTCTTTTGTGAATATGAAGTCACTCCTCCAAGTCCCTTGTATTGGTGTATAGGATCATAGGATCATAGGAGGTTACTAGGCTCTCGGCCCTAGGGCCCTTACAAGCATAGCCAAGTTCAGCCTTTGTTCTCGGGGGTGTCTGTTTCAAGCAGACACTAAAATCAGCACCTATTCCCCCTGTCTAAAAGGGACACAGGTGGAACCCCCCCTGAGTGAATTTCTGGTTACCCATCCAATTGTCCAAATTATGCTCTAGGATCATAGTATAGTTGGACCAATGGGGGTAGAGTTAGTTTGTTTCCGTGTTTAGGAGTTATTTTGAGCTTCAGTCTCAAAGACAAATATCAAGTTCATTATAGTATCATCTTCTGCAGTTTATAACCTATCAATCCTTTCATGTTGTGGTGTTAAGCAGGGGAGATATGATGGGGGCACATGCTTATGACCCTAATTCCTGTTGTGATACTGGAGCCATTAGGGTAGGCAGTTGCCACATTGTAAGGTGGGGGGACACCTGAGGGATGCATTACCTCTTACAGTTGGGGTAGCTTCAGCTCAGTGCAATTACACACACACACCTGGACCATCACAGCTTACTAGGTATAGAAGTGGAATGACAATCATTTGCCTGGCCCTGGCCCTCTCACTGGAGTTTGCTGGCCTGCATATTTGCTTTACCTATGCATAACCCATGGAGAGGGGGCCCTCCAACTGTGGGTCGCAGCTGCTGGCTTTCACAAGCAAAGGGAAGACAGGAAATATCAGGAAATAGGACGTGGGGCTCCTAAAGCTAGCAACTGTGAAAAAATTATGAAAATTTATATGCAATATACTCATGTCATGAAACATTATAATATTTCGCTTAGGACCAATGCAGTTTAGATCATTCTTCTTTCAACAGCAGTTTCAGCTTTCTTTCACTTTATCACACAGAGTATGTCATAACAACAGTAGCTAGAAAAATGTCATGTATTCTTAAGCCAACCTTTGTACATTTTGAGAAATGATATGTATAATTTTGATGTTCTGCATGTGTGAAGACATCAGACTAGATGAGTCAATATAAAACAAAGTATCATACATATATTACAGGATCATCATAGGATTGTAGGAGGTTACTAGGGCCCTTACAAGCCTAGCCAAGTTCAACCGATGTTCCCAAGGGTATCTGGTTCAAGCAGACAGTAAAATCAACACCTATTGCTCCTGTCCGAGAGGGACACAGGTGGAACCCCCCAGGGGGAAATTTCTGGATAGCCATCCAATCGTCCAAATTACACTTAAATAGGGCTGAGGAAGCTTGTTTCAAAGGTAGGGCAACCTCTGTGAGACAAATCTGCATCTCCAACAGGTTCTATTGATCTCATATAGCAGGCAAAGATCCTTTGAGCGAGGGACCAGTGTGCCATTTAACTTGTGAATGTGCAACATTTCCATTAAAGCTGGGTCAGAGATTGCTGTATATGCATGGCACAGGTCATCTCAGAGCAGTCTGTATTACACAGAGTAAAGTGACAATGAGTTCCGTATGTCTGCATAAGAGACCTCGAGGACCCTGAATTTTCTTCATAAGGAAACTTTTGTTCCCTCCAATTGTTGCAAGTGTTTGGAAAGGAACATACCAAAGGGAGTGCTGTACTCTATTATTGGCCTGATGAGGGAAGCGTAGAGGAGGTTATAACCTCTTTTTTCTGGAGACAATGCCCTTACTTATGAGATAAGCAATATAAAATGCCCTTCTTATACCAATCACCGAGTCCTTCCTTCCAGGGTTTACCATAAGCCATCTCCGTAGTTATATGACAGATAATCTTCTCCTTCCTTTTCCTTCAAGGTTATTATGCTTCAAGTGCACGTGTGCATTATGTAGCAAGAAGAAAGAGATCATGATCTGAAGAGGATCCTTGTAGTGGGTAACATAATGTCTTCAGAAGGAATTACCATGTCTGTTTCCATCTGTAGCTCCACACATGTACATATACTCACACAAACAGGGACAGCTGGACAAACACACATACACACATGCACACACATGTGCACGCGTGCACACAAACACACACACACACACACACACACACACACACACACACACACACACACACACACACACACACACAGACTTTGTCTACAACCAGTCCTGTGAAGCATATGGTTATGCAAAGGTCCTGTCACAATCAGTGTTATCAAACTCTTTTGAAAATGCCACGATTCCAGTGCATATATTGTCATTGATTAAGCTATGCAAAATGACCTGAAACATGAATATATCATATTTAGTTTGCTATACCTTTGCAGATTTAGAGATTAAGGCCTGTCTTTTTTTCCTGGCATCCAAGTGGCTGCACGTATGCACTTATTTCCTTATGGGAAATTTTACGAGTGATGTGCTTTTTTTGGGGGGGGCAGATCTTACAATAGCACTGATACCAGCTCTATGAGTGGGACTGACAGTAGTCCACTAAGGACAGATATTCAAGCTGTCTATCTGCACACTTCAGTTAAATTACTTTACATGTCTATGTGGCATGAAAAGCATCATCCAATATGATTATGAACTGGCTCTGGGGTAATACTGAGATGGCTTCTCATGCTCCAAGTAATATTAGTCACAGCCTGTCTCTGTAGTCGCATATTTTTACATTTTCTAAACCTGCATGTGACTGTCCATTATATGAACTCAACTGAACAACAGACCTGCATCTCTGTGTGTGTTCATGGTGTCCTGGGACAAGGTGTGGTGCTGACAGATGATAAACAGAGTTGAATAAGCATGGCTTTGAAAATGCTTGTATTCAAAAAGAAATTGCAGACCACATGGCAATAAACATTCAAAAAAAGAACAAGGCTAAATGACCATTCAGTCAGACAGCTTCCATTCATATATTGTAATGTCTAATGTTCCACAATTTATTATGACTTCTAGACTGCTGGATTTACATTCTTCCTACAACTAACTCTATCAAAATGGAACTTGTCAAGATAAAGGGTGGGGCCTATGAAAAGGGAAAGGGATTAAGAAAGAAACCCCAATCTTCCTACTGCATTAGTAAAACCAAGTATATTTTTGTCCAAATAAGCGTTAGTACCTTGAGCTTTTATACCTCCTGTAGGCATTCAATTTTCTGTAAAAATTGTTGCCCTCAGGAATTTACCCTTAAATGCTGACCCTGCCTCAAATTTTATACTTGCTGAGGTTCAGCAGGGGGAATCTAAGTAGAGTAATTTATTTATTTATACTTTGTAGACAGTATTACTCATACTAGGCTGGTGAGACCCTAAGTAGTATTCATATCAACTAGAAAATTTGGCCAGGTCATCAGGGAATTACTTTCTCTCCTCTTTTCAATAGATGCCATGTGGTTTTGTGCATTTTCCTAACCAGTCACCAACTCAGGGAGATAGGACCTTGGCTTAGTACTCTCCTTATATTACACACTGCAGGATCAGAAAATCAATCCAAACACTTGGTGTGGAAATAGAACTTAAAATCTTCTGATCTTCCAGCACTAAAGGTGAGTGTGTTATCCAGCTACCAACACTGCAGTTTTAAAGTTTTTCACAGTTAAAAAATCATAATTAAGAAATATTTATGTGGTGGCTTATTATAATTAAGCAATATTTAAATGATGATTTTTGAAAACACTCACACAGGGATTCACTTAAAAAACACTTTTTAAATTAGGAGAGAATAGTGTCTTAAAGATTATGGGTAAAGGAATATTTTTCCAGTGTGGCAATTATTTGATTGCCAGTGCTTGCAAAACACTTCTTCACTAAGATTAATTACTTACCTATTTCCAAATACTTTCCCCGATTGATACAGGTATAACTCTGGGAAGTGGACATAGCTGCACATTTTCAGCAGTTGTAAGCACTTATTGGGAAGATTATAGTCCATTTATTGTCAGATCTTTGGCCTAGATATGGCTCTTTATCCGTACATGTTTAGCTGAGTTTACTCTCCAAATATAACTCAGATTTTGTTGGGGACATAAAGGGCCAGATTCAAAAGAAAGTCAAGGACAGCACAGCATGTCAAAGGAAGGCATCAGTGCATCTACTGCAGATGTGATTTTGTAACATACACTAAAACAAGACCAAGTATTTATCTGTTCAGTTTAGGATAAACCTAGACTCTGCATAAGCCTACCTGATTCCGAAACACAACAGGTGCACCCAGTGCAATTTCAATAAGGAAAACTACTTTGCAGACAACTTTCTGAAAACAGTTAGTGGAGGCCATATGTTCTAATTTGTAACATGACTGTATCCTGCAAATTCCTAGGGAATCTTGCAGATTTCACAAATACAACTTAAAAAAATACAACTGGCATTTAATGCACTACAGCAAGCTGGGTACAGCAAGCCATAACACAGAATTATCTGAAAAGGTGTTCCAGAAGGCAGTCATGCAGCTGCAGAGCCAGGCTGCAGGTTTGCCAGCTCTTTGAACAGGAAATAATAGACCAATACAGATTAGATAAAGAGTTGATGTATGATGTGTACAGGATGTGTGCACCACACATGTATGTTCATAGTCTGCAGGATAATCTAGTAGTGGTGGAAAAAAGTGTGCCTTAGTCTAGGTATACTTTCCTCTGAGACATTTCAGCAAAATATGGGAGATGCCATAGGAGTGTCTCAGACATCTGCTAGTCACATTCTTACACAGCTCCTGGCAGCAATGTGTACCAAAGTGAATGAATACATCCACTTCCCATCAACAGCCATGGAGCACAGAAATGGCATGGACAACTTCCCATATGTCCTCAGTGCAATAGACTGCACCCACGTCCCAATCAAACCAAGCTGTATGACACATCAGTAGAAAATGGTGACTGTCACTCAGTTGTCAGATGGAGTGCTCTACTGATAGCCTCATTACTAATATCATGGTAATACGCCCCTGTAATTTGCATGATCCAACAATATGGAAGGAATGTTTCCTGAGGTTTGCTTTCCAACATGGTGAAATACTGAAGGGGCTCCTGTAGGTAAGTACATGCCCACTCCTCTATGGTAATCAGTAGCTAGATATTGTCACAAGAAACAATATGATCAAATATTCCTTCTCATCCCCATGAAAACAGGTGACTGTGGTTATCCAATGGAACCATGAATAATGACACTATAAAGAGCCCCATTGACCCCTGCTGAAGATGCATACAACAGAACACACACCATGACATGAAAAAACATCAAGCATGAGTTTGGCATGCTGCAAGCAAGATTCTGATATCTGGGCACATGTGGGATTACACTACAATACACACCAGAAAAGGCATCACAGATGGTCACTTTGTGTGCCATCTTCACCACATGATAACATCAAAACAGGGTGGCCTGACAGCCTCACTTGTGGGTAAGTTACCCACCCGAAGAATCTCAGATGTCTGATGTTGTACTATCAGAGCTGTCACATGGTGATCAGGAGGATACAGGAGTGAGAAGAAAAAATCATGCGTCATGGAGGATGCAGCCATACATCCTAGCTCAAGCAACATGGCAGCATCTGACACACATCTTTAAGTCATGACAAGCCATATGTACAAATGTACACAAACTAAACAGTGGTGTTCACATAGTATTACCCCATAACAGCAACACAGGGAACAACTAATCACAAGACACCACTAGTCAGTGACATTGAACATCATACACAACAGAAGCATATGATATACCTGTAAGAACATATATACAACACTCAGCAAGGATCACATCTGGATGTATACATGGGATACATCACCACAGGAAGACTATCTGCAAGGCACATCACAAAAGGGGGCCACAAAAGCAAGTGTGTGGCATGCATGAGATGTGCACAACAGAAGGTGTTATAGTACAGGTACAATATCATCATACAGATAACTAGCATGGGACGGTATCGGTAAAACAGCCATTACCACAAAAAAATCTATGTCCATGCAGTGTATGGGGATGTATCGGCACAAACATAAAGGAAAAACAGGGACTGTACACTAACATTAATTTATCACACATGGCATTGCAGATGTGTGACAGTATTGTACAACACAGTAAACAGCGTACAGCAACATGAGTAACTCCAAACATCCCAAGGACTTGACAAATTAAAAAAAAAGCCTCAAATACCATGCCTGACATGGAATGATGCATATAACAAAATGCGTGGATGCACCAATTATTATTATTATTATTGCAACATGACTCATTTAGAAGTAAGAATATGTTGAAACCTGCAAAGCATCAATGACAGTAACTACACAGGAGACAAGGAACAAGTAGCAATGCTGAGGATACAGCAACATAGGTATATATATATATATATATATATATATATATATATATATATATATGTGTGTGTGTGTGTGTGTGTGTGTGTGTGTGTGTGGAATCAGTGAGATATTGGAAGGCACACATGGAAATTATATGTCAGCATGGGGATATAAAATGGAAACAGGGCCACAGAAGTGCAGATTGCTGAGGGTGAGGCATGTGCAGTACCATATAAAATGCCATAAGTAACACAGGTATACATACAGAGGCATATCTGTGCATGTGGGAATGGCAGACAACAAGGAAATGTGTAATGCAGCAAGTAATGCTGCATTTCTAAGATAACATGCTGTTAACAATGTAAATATGTGCTATATATCAGCTAAAATGAGATCCAGTGTTCTAGCATCATTGTAATAAGGCTCCCACAGTGCATACAACAGATACCTCATTGTCATGCTGTGCAGCCAGTGCTGCCATGACCTCTCCATGTCCGTGCTTCTGACCGTCATGTAACACATGCAACTGGTGTGCTACATGATTGGGTGCATGGGCAAGTGTGCACAAGTCAGATCCATACTGTGGCTGTAAGTGTTCATTTGCCTTTAATAGTAGACAGACACACTCTGTGCATCCATGCACATCAGCTACAATCCCACTTGTAGTATGATGAACAGCAGTGGTCCATTGTGGGGAAGATCCTCCATCATTAACAGACTCTACATGGGACAGCAGGTCTCAGTCATCATCACATTCATCGTTAGATGTCTCCACACCATCAGAATGGCCAGACACATTGTCCTCTTTATCGGAGGCTGCACCATGAACCACATGTTTGTCCCTTTCTCATCCAGACAATGAACCCAGTGCAGTAGCCTGTGTGATACTGACTGCACTGTCAGAGTAAGACATATCACATCCCATCTCAGGACCAGTAGATGGGCTATTGAAGCAGGAAGGTAGATGACAAGCTGTAAAAAGAGATAGATGACTTGACACAAGTCATATACATTCACAGAAGTCAAATGATGCAAAATAATACAGATATTCTGATAACTATTTAACAACAATGTTAATGATTATCTGGACTTAACAGGCTGTTTGCATGCAATGTCAGTTACAAATTTAGTTTTATTTATTATCTATTTATTTATTTGATATTTGTTTACTGGGGTGGTCTGACTGGGTGTACAGAACCCATTTTCAGAAGAGGCTGAGGGAGAAAAGCTACACATACAGAACAAATATAGTATAATCCAATACAGTACGAATGACATTAGAAATACTATACGAAAATAAGTTGAAAGAAGTTATGGTACAAGACTACACACCTAGACAATTCTATAGAGCTACAGTAAAACATAGACAGTAATAGTCACTCTCACCATATACATAGCCTATGAGTAGATACTGTCCAAAACTTGTATGTAGGTATTGCCATGTATGTTATAGTGCATGGAACATAGAATGTTGGTTTCAGTTAGGAAAATAATAGCCAGAAAGTTAGTGATGCAGAAAAGATAGTGAAACGATTTAAGAATAGAGACATTACAGCTTGAGCAGTAACTTAAGGTAGGGTATATAAACAGAGATGGAGTTAGGAGAGCTTTTGGCCCTTGAAGACTGTGGAGGGAGTGAAATGTGACAAAAGAGGAGAGGCTAGTGTGGAGAAAGAGGAACAAGCTGAGCATTAGGCGGGCTTTATGCAGGAGCAGAGACATGTATTTTTGAGATGATTTTTTTAAAGAGGCTTTGAAATGGGTTAGGCCAGGCATGGGCCTGGTAGCTAGAGGTAATGAATTTCCTAGTATAGAGACACAATATGAATACAGAGAGTGACCTGGTTTTCTGTGGGTTTTGAGATAGCTAGGAGATTTTTTTCTTCTGATCATAGAGATCGATTTGGTGTGTAAGGTGTGACTAGATTAGTTAGTGCAGGGCAGGCAGTAGGCTTCAAAATAAGGTTGTGCAAGATGGATAGCTGAATAAAGGCAAGTTGGTTAGGAAGTTCAAGCCAGTTTAGATCTAGTAGTGGTTTACAGCAGTGTGTGTGTGTGTGTGTGTGTGTGTGTGTGTGTGTGTGTGTGTGTGTGTGTGTGTGTGTGTGTGTGTGTGGTATCTAGAGTTTGTGATAAACCTTGCAACTCTGTTGCAGCACTGTTCCATCTTGCTTAGGGTAGAAGTTTGTAAGTAGGGGCACCGTAAAGAAGGGAGGGAAGTAAAAATGTTTTTGCAAGGGTAGTTTTGGTTGCTGCAGTAAAGAAATGTTTGTTTGTCTATGAGTCCCAATTTTTGATTAGTATTCTTTATATTTTGCTGTATATGGTGGGGTCGAATGAAAGTTAATTGTCAATGATAACTCCTAGAAGTTTGCAATAAAATCAATGTATTTGTTCAATCGATACGATTTGTATGATCAATGTATTTGTAATTGTTTGTAAACAAATCAATCACAAATGACAGATAATGACATTAAAAGTACTAAAACCTACCTAACATGTCCTCCACCTCAGATTCTACTGCCAGAGGTGAGGGATGAAACAACACTGTCATGTAAAAATAAATGTGCACTACTCACTAGTAAGCACATACAAGTTGTCATGAGGCATTAAACCTGAGGTATAACACACAACAATTAAGATATCCACATACTGGATTGGCAACAGTGATGTTCTGATTGCAGGTGTGCTGTACAGGTGAACAAGACCACATTAATCATGATGAGCCATCTGGATTTATCAGTTGTGAATAGTAGCAAACATGTGAACTGCCTTAACAAGTACTTCCTCCATGGATGGAGAGTGTATTTACCCAACATAAAGTGAATCCTGTAGTACAAAATGGCACACAGACAATAATATTAGTATACTTCACAGTCATAACAGGAGTCAGAAGCATACAACAATTACGGATCACACTAAGAGATGTACCTGTATAGTGTAGAAGCCAACATTAGTGTTCTAGATCACATATATGCTAAACAGTACTGCACAATAACATCGGGATGAACAACATTACCAGGACTGCCTGAAGCAGATGTTTTCTGGCCCATGTCTTGTGATGATGTATCAGTAGGTTAAAATGGCACACCACCAACAACATGTGAGCGGTTTACCTTTACATTGCCGATCCCAATATGGGCGAAACGGCTTCCGCGAACACAGAAGTGTGAACGTCTCCAACTTCAAATTCCAAATAAGCGAAAGATAAAACCTCGCCCCTTTTTGACCAATGGTAGCACTGGTGTGGATGTGTGGCGCGGCCAGAAATGTCGAAATTCGACATATTTTCAACATTTCAAATTTTGCGCACTTTTGGTTCGCTTAAATGAGTCGATTAAGTGGCCAGTCAATCATGTGTGATTGACAATATAAAGGTAAACCCATGTGAGCATACACCACCATTATAAAAGGAGTTTTCTGTGTTTTCTCAATTTGGGGGAGCTTGGAAACTAATTTGCCTTAGAGAAGTTCTTAATTTTTTGTGGGTTAGGTGGAGAGACTAGTTCTACTTTTATTTCAAAGGAGACCACTTTGTGATCTGATCTAAGCAGGGAGGATATCACTTTGGGAGGGGATGCAGTGCTCTTCCATATTTCTGAATACCAGATATAGGCTATTTATTAACCTAGTGGGAGTGCAGACAAGCTGTTCTAGGGCATATGAATTTACAAAGTCAAGAAATCTTTGAACCTGCATGTTAGTGGTCATGTATGCCACTCAACTAATGGAGGGTAGTTAAAATAACCCATGACTATGGTATTGTGTTGGATGGTGAGTGATTCTAGTAACTTCAGGTTTGATATATGGGTTTCCTGGTTCATGGTGGGGACTTGTAGCTAATAAGAATATGGTAATGGATTTTTCCCATGGTTAGTTAGACATGGAGCAGCTCAAGCATGTCATATTGTTTGACCAGCCTTGAGGTGTGCTTATCCTTTATGTAGATAGAGACACCTCCATCTTTAGCTCTTTTATGTTCAGTGGGTGGTCAGAATGTATAAAAGGCATTATATCCCTGCACTGCAGTGTGCTTTCCATGGCTTTGAACCATGTTTCAGTGACTGCACAAACATCAGCATTCTCCAGGGTGAGGAGAACTTCTAGTGAGTGCAGTTTCTTGTTGAGACGCCTAGAATGGAGCAGTAACACCTTTAGCTTGCCCTGAGTAGCTTTTGAAATTTTGGTAGGTTCGTCTGTTTGGCAATGCCTAAAAAAGGCACTCTAGGGGTGGATAATGTTTTGGCCAATATCTGAAAGCTTAGAGGTGACAGGTGAAGACCATCCCTGGCTTGTCAATCCTGTCATCCCAGGTTGACATGTATTGGACAGGTTTGGAATGACAGCAGTAGCTAAGGCAATTGTTAAAGTTGATCATTTTCTGGTATTATGGCATCATCCTTGGAGATGTAAGAATATTGCTCAGTGCTAGGCTCATACCTGCCTGTGACACATATTCTGAGAGGTCAATCATCCTCACATAGTCCAAGAAGATACATCTCAGTATCTAAGTATAATCTTCTCCTGACATCAGTATGTCTCAGAATGAAGTCTCCTATGACCAGAATATTGGGTTATGGAGTGTTTCCACTTATGGGCTTGGTAGTTGAGACACAATGAGATGTGGCTTTATGTGTTGTGATGTGAGTTGTCTTGCTTGCGTGCATGCAGAGTTTCTGAGAACTGAGCTTGACAGGACCTTGAGGTTTGGGTAAGTTACGTGTGAGAACGTCCACATATATGGGTCTATGTGTGTGGTCCTTTGTGGGTGTAAGTCACTGACAACCTGTTTGTTGCTTTTTGTGTCTGTATGTGAGAGTCTAGCCTCCAGTGTCAATGTGTAACTATATCTTGCCCATACTGCATTTATCTGTTCAAGAATGAAGTGGTTGCCAGTGTACATAATGTAATTTGTGCATTACATCAGGATATCTATGTCCACCAAGTTGGATGCTGAGATAGCAGGAACATGCCAATCTATGATTGTCAGTCCTAATATGCATTTGCAAGGGATAGGATTGGATTGTGTTTGTAACTAGATGAGAAAAGGGTGATTACTTGTTTACTTGGTGTAATCTGGAGCTAACTTATCTAGCGATGCTGTACAGTGCCCAAACCAGATACTGTCTGAGTAGTGATTAATATAATAAGGTAAGGTAGACCTAACCAGTCCTAACTAAATGCATGAATGCTGGTCACCATGCAAACTACTTGCTCCATAAGTTACTTGGGACTGAGTTAAAGTTCTGAGGTGGTTTTATAGTGAAAGTTCAACTTCTGGTGATTGTATATATAGAAGGCACCAGTAACCACCTCTGCATGCAGAGCAGCTTCGCACAAATGCAAGGCTTATATATGATCAGAAAAAAGCACATTTTACACTAACTATGCCCTAAGGTAACCGGGCAATAAAATAACTACTTTTTCTTTGATAAAAATAAAAAACTGAATTTTGTTCCAGTAATTATATACCACAAGTCAAAAATTCACCACTTTGTTTTTGTTTTTTTGCTTAAGGGTATTTTGAACTCAGTGTGGATGATTCTTCCATCTCTAGATTCTCCAAGTGGAGGAATATAATACAGAATACAAGGAAATTCTTTATTTGACAAAAAAAAAGTATATTGAAAACACAAAAGGAAAAATGTAAGATATGAAAGGAATGCAATGGAATGGATGTACTGTGGTATAAAAAAATAGAACTTTTACTGGTTCTCTTAAGAACATAGCAAAACAGCAACAAAGTCGAATACAAAATGTAAATATAGAGATTTTCAAATTAATAAGAAAGTAACAAAATCCTTCATGGCCTTCTATAGAAATACATAGAAAATGGGGTAACAAACCCAAATCTTGAGGAAGAAAACTGTCTTATTAGAGAATTAGTCAGTAAGAACAAATCTCTATATAAGCACTATTTCTGATATGTTTCTGGAGCATCAGTTAGAGAAACCTATGCAGGAGCATTGAAAAATTTTTTATAAATTCCACAAGACATAAATACGGTAAAGTATATAATTCATGAACTGGGTTGCCTCAATCATGCATCTGTCATTCCAAAATGTGGATAGGCTTTGCAACAAATCTTATTACTGTAGTGACATTCAAGAGGATTCTTCTAAGAGACTGTCCTCAGAAGCTAATTCTTTGCCATACAAACAGGAAGAAGAATGAATGAATGGAATGAGTGTTGAGCAAGTTCAACAGCGGAGCAGGAGTGGGTGTACAATGCGAGCTGTACCATGAAAAAGACTGAGAATTAAAGAGAGAGAGAGTGTGAACAGGGAGCACCGCGGAAGACTGGAAGGAAGTGTTATCATGAAATAACAGGAACAATAAGGAAAGAAAAGCTAACACGTAGAGGAAGTAAAGAAAGAGGGTTCTGCAAGAGTCAGGGCATGTAATATCGATTTATTCAAAGGGACAAGTTATCACACTGCACCAAAAGGAAATCAACGATGTTTCTTAGGGCACACAAATGAAATAGCAAAATAGAGGGACAGAGAGAGATTTAAGGGGAATTCAACAGGAAAACTGGCTGCATGCATCAGAAAGACAGGGGGACAGGAGAGATTATACCATATCTCACAATGAAAAAAGTGGACAGAAGAGGGTATGCAAAGGTAAGAATAAGACATATAAAAGACAAAAATGTTCTAGCATTAGGAAACAAGAGTGGAATAAAACAAACATCAAAGGAATGAGTTATGAAATCTGTTTTAAATGTTTATCAGATAGCAGTATAGAGAATCGCTACAAAGTAAGAATAGGGATAGAGGATAGTGGAGAGGAAGAAATATGAATATAAACAGAGGAGTTCACTTATTCAGTAAAGCAGGAGATGGACTAAGAAATATCATAAATATTTGTCACATTGTGATTATGTAAGAATATGCTAAAAGTAAAAATATGGAAGAGGATAATGTGAGAGGCGGGGGGGGAAACATGGAAGTGATTTAATTGTGCCATATTAAGAGGTACAAAGACAGGGGTATGCTAGAAGAAAAATATAATACTTTATATAGATCAAGGAGAAAAACTATGTAACTGGAAAAGATTTAGGGCACCTAGGGAATAAAGGATGACTTGGAAATTTCTCCAGTAAATGTTCTGAGGCCAGATCATATGTGCAAGTTACTGGCAACATGAAATGGTTTCCACAGATTTCAAAATCAAAAAGGAAGGATAGAGGTGGATAGTTAAGACATATTAAAGTAATGAGCCTCACCACTGTAATAAAAAGAAAACCATGTAATTTTATAAAAGTAATTAATCTTTATGCCATTATTGTTTAAATTATGTATCATACCTGAACAATTTGTTAGCAAACTCTGAGACTGTGTTACTGCAGAGTGAGTTATATTAAATAATAGGGTGCATGCGGCTTAACCCACAGGTTTTAGATGTTTTCAATAGTAGGTTTATTGTTTACTCATTTTTCATTGGACTGGTCAGCCATTTAAGTCATTGAAACATGCTGTAATGTGTAAAAAACATGGAGTTGTAATCTTTATAAAGTAAGAAAAAGCTGCTGATGAAGACACCATGCTCTGAAGGGGTGATGGTGTCAGGTTAATGCATACATTTTGTGAGACAATAGCCTTAACTTAAAGGAAGACATGAGGTAAGAATACTGCAGGATAGTGTCCAATGAGTCTATTTAGAAATTAATATAAACAAAAATGACAACAACAAAAAAAAAATTACTCACGTTTGCAATTAAAACTTTTGTATTCTGTAAATAATTTCAAGAATTCTACTTGAAGTGCCCATGTTTAATTGTGTGACAGAAAATACTATGAAGAGAGCTATCAAAGCTTCTACCCAAATGAGGAGAAAGAATAACAATACATGGATGCAAAAAAACTAAAGACTAATTAAGCTAATATGGTAGGTTACTATCGTCTGTACAAACTATCTGCAATGGCTATTAACTACATAATAAATGGAGTAAGAGGGAAATTTCCTAAGATAAAGGTGATGTCTACATAGTTAATTACTTTGACACATTGTAAATGTGCGTTTTTATTTTAACAAAATAAACTGCATTACATCGACATATGACCACATGTAAAAAAACACAACATACAAATCAATAAGAAATGTATCCATATAAAATGTATTCAGTTAGCCATATACACACAGCAAGTGAAAGTACAACCATTGTTCATTATATTCATTAACATCAAATACCTAGACTCTGAAAGGTTTCACTTTGTTAACAAAAATCATGTACTTGACGCATTCTTATTGTTACACTTTCCAAAATGTGAAAATAATTGCAAATGAGGAAATAATCACTGCAGAAATCTAGCAAAACAGGTAACAGTCATGATAATGTTACTTTAAGCACACGCAAACACTATTTTTTCACACAGGTGCAAGTGTGTCTTCAGATTTCCTGACTGTCAACTTTTTAAATTCTGGTTCTTATTTATGAAAAATGCATGCAGTGTTATGCCATTGTAACACGGGAGCCAAAGAAATGTTTAGATGAAAATAATTTTTATGGACTCTATTGCTTAGTGTTAACAATGTTTTCTTCTAGCTAGGGAGCTGCCATGCCTTGTATCATACAGCAGTGTCTTTAAGAACTTTGTATAGCTCACTTGTGGTCAAAAGTACAGGGTAAAGGGAGTCGTCTTCCTACAAACAAGATAATGCTTCAATTTATCAAGTGACCAATTTGTTCTACTTTAAAGGACTGTTTCAATTATTATTGCAATGATCCAGGGCTACAGCTTTCTACAGCTTTGTGGTCCATTCATTTTTAAAGACACAACTCAGTTTTAATTTATTTCTATTGCCTTTTGGGTGGTTATTATGCATTTATCAAAATATTGTTTAAATTAGTTTTTCTATTTTAAAAACGTAAGATACCATTTGTTATAAAGTGTCTAATGCAGTTAAAATGTTAGTTTGCCAGCCCCATATGTTTAAAAAAACAAATAATTTTGCAATCCACAAATTCCAAATAACTGCATTACCATTAGTTATAACCCAACATAAAATTTGAAGCCTATGCAACAAGGAAGGACCTTGAACTGGCTGACAAACCATAATTAAAAAATATATATAAACATTCTTTCAACCCTCTGCTTCTCCAGTTTCCATGTTTGTTTTGCAGCAGATTATATCTAGCAGATTTCCTTTATAAAATAATCTGCAGTTGCCTGTGAAACCAAACTGGTTTATGTAATAATCTGGTCCTTAAATACTCTGTCATGGTTGCAACTTTCATATAGACTTTCAAGGAGCCCTAATCACCTTCATACTTAAGCTTCAAAATGAACAATATTTGTTGCATATTGTGCTTTTGTGATTTTGTTCTGTAGTGGGTAATATGGAGGGGTAACAGCTAGTAGAAGAAACATTTCAGTCCTCCCTCTTTGTGTACCTTATCTGCGAAGGTTTGAATTCACAAGGGTATTGGATATCATTGAGACATAGTTGTAAATGGGGCTATAATACTGACCACCACTCTTATCACTGTATTGCATTAAATAGCAGTAAATTAGCCATAACACCTTATGCATTGGTCTTCAAGTAAGCAGCAGCAGGCAATGTCCATGGCACAAATGAATGATATAATCATAGTTGGAAATACATACCAGAAACTGCCTGCTGATTTCTGCATTCCATGCGAGTGATAGAGGTCAGTATCTGAAAGGTCAAGGTACAATGACAACAGGACATGAACAGCTATGACAGTCTTCAGATAGTATAAAGTGTTTCATGTAGGCTACAATATGACAATACTTCTAGGATAATTTTATCACGTTACCATTTGTTATTTAACTGTAAGCATGCCATTGAGACCAACACCCAATTCACATAACAATAAGCATACTTTAGTCACATTCTGAACTATTATGAAGGAACAATTTATTGTAATAGGTGACGTTACAGTTGCATGTACTGTAACATTGTCATGGCCTCTGTCTTGGTATGCTTAATCTTCAATTAACTAACCTAAAGCTACTTTACAATGTCACCCCAGGCAAAATTCAATAAAAAAATAGTCATATGTTCTTAAGATAAAGGGAGGTACAAAAGTATGTTATAAAAGAGTGATCCAGATCATTTTCAAAGTGAAAGTACATTTTAACAACCCAACCAAGGTGAACCCTCAAGGGATGCCAGTCTATTTAGTCTAGACTGAATCTTATACAAGTGCTCAATCAGGGAAAAGGCAAAAAGCTCATGTTCTGGGGTAGTATGGCCATAAGAAAACAGGCACTTAATCAGGACAATATAAGCAATGCTATGAAATGTCACAGAAAAATCAGTGAGAATCGAGATGGAACAGAGCACTGCTCACTCATTACAGCAAGTTCATTTAGTACCACATCGAGTGCAGTCATGGTTGTCATGGTTCTATGGCAGCACCTGAATTTGAACTAACAAAAACAGGAACAGTTTGTGAACAGGGGACATGTGATTCGTACTGTACATAATTTACCTTACTGACTAACAATGAACACAATGTTGCAAACTGGGCAGAGGTCCTCCACTCTACACATATCATATCATGTACAAATATATATTCTTATGGACAGATGTAACTAATACCAGTGGGAAAACTTCTATCAGAGAGAGAAGTCCAAACATGGAAGACTAATGAACTGTGGCCATTTAAGCAGCTAGAGCATGTTTGGCTGCCCCATTGTCCACTCTGTACAATGCACACTCTGAATCAGACTAAAACTCATAACCTCTAAACAATCAGTACAATAAGTGTAATCAATCACTGTTCCAGACAAGTGACTATTAAGACATCTAAACACTCATTGGAAGCTGAAAGACAGGTCTCAGGTCTAATACAAGCCACCTTAAAGGTGAATAAGCATAATTTTTCAAATATCTTCTTGATCATTATTGGAGTATGAGAGGTATTGAAAGGGATACTAAAGGATGAAACAGAGTAGAAAATACTCCATTAGCTCAATTTTGAATTAGGAGTCTCTGCATGTGGGAAATATGTGGTTATGTTTACTTCAGCACTGCTTTTTGCTTCCTAGTCACAAGCACATCCTGTATGGGAACATACTTAGTCAGCACATCTATATTTTAGCAATCCTTTGGCTATGGCTTAGTTTTTGGTGTCATTCCAAGGGGATCCAGTATCTGTCTGCCTGGGATGACATAGTTGACAGACCTCGATGCTTTGCCAGAGATGGGCTCCACTTATCACCCCTGAGATTCAGGATTCTGGCCAAGGCTCTTGCCTCCCCCATTGTACCTTTTTTAGGCAATGTCCACAGACAAATCTTCCAATATAAAAGATCTGTCAAAAAGCAAATTGAAGGTCATGCTGCTTAACGGTAGGAGCCTTAACCTGAAAATGGACTCACTGGAGGGTCTCCTTGCACTGGAAGATGCTGACATCTGTGCCGTCATGGAAACTTGGTTCAAGGCTGCTGAGAGCACCCCTGCCTTACCAGGCCATACTTTGTTCCACACATTCTGACCCCAAAATGAGGTAGGAAAGACTAAGGGTGGTAGAGTTTCTGTTTTAATTAAAAAACAAGCACACCTCCAGACTGGTTTGCCAGTATGATGTACTAGAACTTCTCCAGGTGCAACTGACAATTGGAAAGACGCCCATCCAATTACAGCCAGCTATAGACCCCCCCTCTATAACTTAAGACACCCACTCCTCCTATCTGGACCTACTTGAGTCCATCAAGGTACCCCCTAACACCCTGATCCTTTGTGACATCAACTACCCCACCATAAACTGGGTGAACTATTCCTGCTCTAAGGCACTCACCTAATGATTCCTTGATTTCATTAATTCTAATGCACTAGACCAGCTTGTCTCATCCCCCACAAGGGGAGATAACTTTCTAGAATTATGTATTATGTAGTCGTGGATGTAAAAAGTCTTTATACCAGTATTAAACATCAGGACGGTATCAAGGCTTTAAATTATTTTATAGGAAATTCTCCTTTGTCTTGTTATATTATAGAACTCACACATTTTTGTTTGTTAAATAATTATTTTGTTCTTGATGGCTGAATCTACCATCAGTTATAAGGTACTGCCATGCGGGCATCTTTGCCCCCATTTATACAAACTTGTTTATGGCCCTTCTTGAGTTGGAATATCTGTATAAGAATCAGTTTTTAAGAAATAATGTTATCGCTTTTTACAGATATATTAATGATTTAATTTTTATATGTGAGGGTGGTAGACATAACGCTATGAACTTCCGTTTGGATTTAGAACAGAACATTTATGGTTTGAGTTTTGATGATATACAGTATGGTAACATGGTCAATTTCTTAGATTTAGTATTAGAAGGGATTAATTGTGGGGTATTAAGACATCTGTCCATACGAAATTCATTGACAATACCCATTTTTTACATGGGGCCAGTTTTCACCCCCAGCATCCATTGGAATCTTTACCTTATGAAGAGTTTCTTTGCATGCATAGAATTTGTAGTGATTGGGGAGATTTTATAAGAGAGTGTAGGTACCCTTTTTTATATGTTTATAAATAGGGGATACAACTATGATACGGTTAAGAAGTCTTTGCAGAGAGTTGTTGCACATAGATTGGGACTGAACCACTGCCGTAATGTTGTGAATAAGGTGGCGATCAATACTGAATCTTATAAGGATCAGATATATTTTGTCACAGTATATCATAGTCTTAGTAGTAAGATTAATAAAATATTGCATAATTGCTGGAAAGTTTTATTTTAGGATGTGGAGATGAAAAGAATTATAGCAAACTGTCCTATTTCCTATAAAAAAGGAAAGAGTTTGAAGGACTTTTTAGTTTCTAGTTATTTTTCTATGCCTAATGAGGTATCATATGTGACTCCTAGTTTGAAGGGTACATACCCTTGAGGCTGTTGTTCCATATGTTCCTGTATTGTTACAAGTTTTAGGAAAATAAATGGTGCCCATTTTTCACCTGGTGGCAGTTTTTCCTGTAATGGTGATGCTGTAGTGTATGTTCTCAAATGTCCCTGTAATTCATTTTACATAGGGGAACGTAAAAGAAAATTGAAAATCAGAATACAGGAAAATATAAGGGACATAAAGAACAACAAAACTGAAAGCAACATTGCTATGAATTTTAAAGCAGTACATGGTAGTGATCATTCTTTGTTACAAGTTTCTGTATTAGAACAAGCTTTTATGAAAATTGGTGACATATGTGATATTAAGGAGAAACCTCTTTATAAGGAATCTATTTACATTTTAAAATGCAATACTATGATACCTGTAGGTTTAAATCTAGAAATTAGTTGGAAGCAATTATTATGTAATTGAATAATTAATTAATTGATGGTGTTATAAAAAAGGCTTGTGAAATGTTATGTATTTGTATTACTCCTGGAAGACTGACAGCCGAGGCGCTAGAGTTTCTGAAGTTCTTCATTAAACCTGTGTTTGTATTGTGGCCGGTTGTGGATTCTTCTTTTTGCTTTCCTTCAAGTTGATGGAGATATAACATTCTAGACTTGGTTTTCACCAACATGGGTGACTGCTGCAACACCCCATAGTGAGTTATTCGCTGATGAGATCAGACCATCGGTCTGTCTCATTAGAAGTGTCTAACCTGTCCAACCCCCCCCCAGCCATAACCAGGCTAAAAACCTGACTATAACCTTCTAAGGGAGGGTATCACTACCTTCTCACTGCCACCACCCTCAATGGATGTAGACAAATATGCTAAACAGTATGCCAGTGCAGTATACAAACACCTATACAACTGCATGGACTCAGCCATACCCAACAGAACTAAAACCTGCTCCTCAAGGAAACACAAACCTATGAGGTGGACATCCTCTATCAACAGGCTTTACAACAAAAGGAAAAACTGTTGTCCAAGGGTAAAAAGGCACAAATTACCAAATGGAAAAACTCCCTCCTAAGCCTCAACAAACAAATTAGGTCACTAGTGAAAACCTCCAAAGCCAATTATGAATTGAAACTAGCCTCCAAAACAAAGTCTAACCACAAGGCCTTTTTCAGTTATACCAGAAACCTCCATGGCATAGCCCAAGTTTGTTCCAAATTAGTTCTTAATGGTGCCACTTACAATGATCCTTTTGACTTAGTCAATCTGCTAGCAGATAGGTTCAGTGCAAACTTCACTCCCCTGTCCCCCCCAAAGACCCATTTGACATCTGGATAATTGCCACACACCTCACATCTCCATTGATTAAGTGGTAAAGGCCCTATCCAAGGCAAAGAACACAGCTTCCATGACACCTGATAGTATCCCAGGCTATATTATGCAACATCTCCATCAAGAACTAGCCTCACCATTGAGCACCCTATTCAACCATAGCCTAAGTACAGGCTTCATTCCAGCAGAGTGAAGACACAGCAATTGTTATCCTTTTGCGCAAAGGTGATGCCACTACTGATCCTGGTAACTATCACCCCACTAGCTTGACAAGTCTGATCTGTAAGGCCATGGAGTGTATTATTATGGACCTCCTAAACAAGGACATAGAAAATCTTCAAACACTTGATCCCATCCAGTTCAGATTCATCAAGGGCAGATCTTGCCTGTTGAACCTGGCTGACTTTTTTGAGACCATCACCAAGGCACTGGATGAGGGAAAGTCAGTACATACAGATTACCTTGATTTGGCCACTCCCCTACTCGAGCATCATTGAAATGCTAACAGAA
Source organism: Protopterus annectens (assembly GCF_019279795.1). Taxonomy (NCBI): domain Eukaryota; kingdom Metazoa; phylum Chordata; order Ceratodontiformes; family Protopteridae; genus Protopterus; species Protopterus annectens. Next base: position 956,651,142 of record NC_056737.1, read on the forward strand.
CTTGGTGTAAATCTCTATCTCTTCAGGTGTGTGGCCAACTGGCTCACTGATAGGACCCATAAGGTTAAAATAGGTGTCACTACCTCTGTTAGCAGACCCCTCACTAGTGGTGTCCCCCAGGGATCTGTCCTGGGACCTTTATTGTTTGGCATCTACTTCTCAGAGGTCCAGGCAAAGACAAAAGGCCTGTGGCTGACTAAGTTTGCGGATGACTGTAAGTTGGGTGCTGTCATTGACTCCCCACATGATATTAACATACTTCAAGAGGGTCTCACAGCAACAAATGACTGATGCCAAAGTCATGGCCTTAAGTTAAATGAAAAAAATGTATTATCATACCATTCGGCAAAAACATGACCCCTATGATTACCACATTAGCAGCAACCCCCTAAGCACACAACTTGTGTTGAGAGACCTGGATACACAAGTTGACAACAATCTTACATTTGACCATCATGTAGCAGCAGTGGTCAGAAAAACATTTTACTTGGTTCATCTCATAAGTAAAGGGATTGCATCCAGAAAAAAGGAGGTTATTACCTCTTTGTACACCTCCCTCATTAAGCCAATAATTGAGTACAATGCACAATTTGGTATGTATGTCTCCAAACACCTGCACCAACTGGAAAGGCCACAGAAATACTTCACAAAGAGAATCCATGGTCTCCATCACCTGTCCTATGTGAACAGGCTCAAATCACTATCACTCTACTCTGTATTGTACAGATTGCTCAGAGATGACCTGTGCAATCTCAGACCCTGCTCTACTAGAGATGCTCCATATCTGTAAGTCTAACTCCTTGCATAGTACCCGATCAAAAGGCTTAAATCTAATATGTGACATTAATAAAACCTGCTGGAGAGACAGGCTTGTCTCCCAGATGCTGCCCTGTCTCAGGAATAGACTCCCCATACACGTCAAGCAAAGTATGACGATGACTCTCTCTTTAAGCACAACCTCACAACCTTGATGAGTGGATGGGCAACCACAAATTTGTCCCAGGGGTTCCACAGGTGTCCCTCATTGGGTGACAGGTGCTGATTGTGGTTGCTTTTCTGGAGATAAACTCTTGGATAGGCTTGTAAGGGCCCCAGAGCCATTAACCTAGTAATCTCCTATGATTCTATGATCTATGATCCTATGATGTCATGCTAGCCCAAGAAACTTCCCAAGCATCTGCAATACTGGTACAACCCTGATAGTACTTTTAAGGGTTTACATTGCCTTTATAGGATCCCATCACAGAAAATCTATGGCATCTATCATTACACAATGATTATGCCCTGAGCTATCGGTGGATGTTTGCTCTATAAAAGATCTACGTTCGCTTCTCAAACTTGAAATACTGAGATCTTAAATTTCAGTATTTTGAGCTGAGAATGTCAAAAGTGCAGTTTTTCAAAACTGCATTTTCTTGAATCTCAGGTTTTTGAATGTTTAGTAGTTGTAGTGTGGTGTGTGTTATGTAGTGTGCTGTCCCTTTAATGCTTCATTGTTTTAAAGTTCTACACGTGTCAGACAATTCGTGTTTATTACCCGAGATTCAGGTAAGTTTGTATGTAGTTAGGGTTTCATATAGGATTTTGGTTTGATTTAGTTTTTTTGGGAAGGTTTTAGGAGTTGGTTAGGGTAGGTAGGTAGGTTAGAGCGTGTGTGTGTGTGTGTGTGTGTGTGTGTGTGTGTGTGTGTGTGTGTGTGTGTGTGTGTGTGTGTGTGTGTAAATGTTGAAAGTGGTGATTTTGTACATTTGTAGTGTGTGTGTGTTATTAGAGTTAGTGTGACCCTGGAGTTGGGATATATAAGTAGCAGGGGTGCAGGGGGTGCAGGGGTGCTTGCCCCCTGCTTAAATATAACGTAGTGTTATGTAGTGGGAGGTTTGTATGTTTTTTTTTTTTTTCGTTATTTTGGATTTAGGTTTTGTGTGTTTTCATTTTTGTGGGCTTTCAGTATTCTAACTAGAAATGCTGAAATTTGTGATTTCAGTATTTCGAGTTTAAGAAGTGGACTCAAAGATCTATATGAGGGGCAAACAGTATTAAATGGCTAGAGAAGATTACGCAGAAGATTAATGCTATGAGACCTTTTGTCTCCTAGCAGTATTTAAATGAGTGATGCCTATCTGGAGCTATTTAAAGCTCAGTTATGCCTTTCAAATGTCTGGTATAAAAAATTAACCTCCTGTCTTTTCCACTAGATGATCTAGACAGAGATGAATTCCATAATGGATTCCCTTTCTCTAAAATTAAGGCAGCCAAAGTGTGCAAGATCTGACTTAGACCAGCAAGTTGTGCCTGTAGAGGAATATTAACATGGAGTACTTTGTTGATAACTTGCTTATTCAAGCCTATATTGCCTTTTTGTATTCCTCCAGTTCACACCCTTAGCTCCAAACATTTGTTGGGTCTGGATTCCTTAAGTAAGTGACTTACCAGCTAAGAAGAGGCAGTATTAGGCAGTAGAACAAGTTATTAACAAAATGACACTAATACTGTTAATCTATGAGAACATTTCTCAGAGATATTAATCACTGTTTTCAGTTATTATTCTAATTTTCATATTTATGTTCGTAGTTTTATAACTGACAGCCCTACATTATATTGAGAGATTTGCCGTCATATGCCATGATGTTAGACAGGAAAATAATTGTCAATCATTATTTTTATCACATAATACCTGAGATATTGCTAGTTGTTTGATAGTGATTATGACAACAAAATATCTACATGTACTTAATATTTCAAAAAACAAGTGACTTACAAACTATTGTATGATGTCAAAAGAAACCTTAGATGCTGTTGAAGAAAACTGCCGTTCATATTTTCAGTGTATGTTGCAACATCTTGAGAAATATTCAGAATTATTTATAATGTTAATTATATAACTAAGTATATCATTTCATTGTTTGTAAATATTTCAATAAAATGTCTTTTTAGAGGAAGTTCTTATTGGTTTCTGAAAGTTTATATGTGGTTTAACAAAAGTGTTCTAGTAATATATGTCTAGGTTGTATAGTTTCCAAGATATGATAATTTGTTAGTGAAAGCTGAGCAGAAATTGTAATTTTGGGCTTATATGCCTTGTAATATATTATAGTTTTTATGGAAATATTGTGAATGAACTGACTATTATCACTATATGGAATAAGTCTTACAAATAACATTGCTATTTGTATAGCTTTAATAGCTTTTATTGTTCACAAAATATTTACATTTGTTTATCTTATTCTTTTCAAATTGATTTTTCAGAAAATGCTCTAAAATTTAAGATGTGTATAGGGTGCTAGAGGGGTGACATTCCACACCACAGAGGGGTTAATGAGTTAGAGATGCACCTGGTGAGGCTCCATCATTTGGTTGTACTGCTAAAAATGTTTAAAATTAATTATATCTTTTTTTCTCCAGTTCACAGTTGTTCAAAGTGGTTTAAGAGTAATTTAGTATGGCCACGATGCAAAGATGTTAGTATTGGAGTACTTTGATGTCACCCTGTTGTTTAAGCCCTCTGGAGGAATGCACTGACAGAAATATAACATGTTTCAGTGTTGTTTTACCTTATACTGAATCAGATTTTTTTTTTATTTCAGGGAACTATGCAGTTCTGCTGACTTTGGTCTTAATGGCTACTGTAGCTCTTAGATGTGATCCATGCCACTTTTCTTCAAAATGGTAAGCACCAGAGAGATTAAAAACTAGTAAACTATTTGAAGAAACTGGGTTGATACCTTGTGAATATTTATAATTATGGAGAGTATGTGTTGCCTCAGACACTAATGCCATTAATTACATTCTTAAGCAAAAGTGTCTTCAGATTTATAGTTAGAAATTACTTCATTTTAAGGAGAAAGTTATATTATAGATAGTGACTACTTTAAAATTATGTTGCGTTACATTTAAAATGTGTGTTTGCATGTACTTGTTAATTAGTTGTTTGGATAGATGTTTAAATGACATTTGAAAAGATGCAAGGCAGGCAAGCATGGCATGAACAAGTAAAGCTGGTAAATGATACGAAAGATGTCACATCCACAAGTAAAATAAAGACATCTAACTGAGAATGAAAATTAAGTTGCAATATTGGACTAATACATTTGACTAAAGTTACCTACATTCAGTGCTTATCTTTTTTAACTCTGGAACACCTGATTACTGTAGAAAGGATTGACTTGAAAGGTAATTTAAAAGGGGGAGACCCCTCATCTTTAGCCTTACCCATTAAAATAAAATGCACTTCAGCAAGAAGATTTAGGTTTTAGGTATTCCAGGGATGGCTCGGAATCTTAACAATAAAATGATAATATTCAGTCATATTTGGGACTCGAACACAAGACCCCAGCATACCATGCTGGTATCACTATTGCTGGACTAACAAGACAAATTCAGTCTTGAGTTTAACTTTATGAGCATGGGTGACACTGTGGTTAGCATTGTCACCTCACAGCAAGAGGTTCCCTGGTTCGATTCTTGGCTGGGGTGCCTTCTGTGTGGTGTCTGCATGTTCTCCCTGTGTTTGTGTGGGTTTCCTCTAGGTGCTCTTGCTTCCTTGCACATTCCAAACACGTGTCTGGAGCATTTCTCCCCAGGCCTCTGCTGAAGATGGGCTATGTTACAGTTGGACCTTCCCGGTAAACAAATGTTAAACAAAATAATTAAAAAAACTAAAGAGCATTATCCTTTCAACTGGAAACTCCCAGTATGCTAATTAAGGTCATTACACACTCAAAAATACAGTGAAAGCACTCTGTTTGGGCCCTGCTGGAATCACACAAGTAAAAGGATAATATAACTTGCATTTGGGACTCAAACCCAAGTCCTTCAGCTTACTGGACTGATATCACTGCCAACTAGCACTTCTGGGCAAGTAGGAATTGAATCTAGTCTTAATAGTCTTATCTTTTCAACAAGAACCTCCCCCCCATTATGGTGATTAAGGATACATTATAAACACACACAAATACAGAGACAGCACTCTGCTTTAGCACTATAAGAATCACAGAAGTGGCTTATGCAAACTTAAACGTAACAGAGTAGGCTGTAATGGGAAACTGAAAGATTGCTTTTAAAGATGTGAGTTTTGTGACAGTATAGGCTAATAGGTTTATAGGTGTGTACTAGGCTAATGGCTCTGGAGCCTTTACAAGCCTATCCCATAGGATTACCCTGGCATCATGCCACCTGACCTTAGGCCTCTGTCTAGTAGAGCCACTGAAGTGATCCCTGAGGTGAATTTTCCATTTCACATCCACTTATCAAGTGAGGTGTTCTGCTTAACATTTATGGGAAGTCTATTCCATAGCATGGGCAGTCTCTGGGTTATGAACCTGTCCCTCAAGCATGTTTTGTTGATTGTGGTAATGAAGTTGAGGTCTCTGGAGCATGTGGTGTGGAAGGATTGGGATTAGTTTAGATGTAGCGTTTCTAACAGAGCTGGGTCAGACATGGCTTGGTAAGTCAAGCAGAGTTCGCCTCTAAGTAGGCGATATGAGACAGAGAATAGTTGGTGTTTTTTGAGTCTGTCCATATAGGATAAGTGTTTAAGGCCTAGGATCCTCTTTGTGAGGTACTTTTGCGACATCTCCAGTTGTTGCAGGTGTCTAGTGAGGTACATGCCAAACTGGGCATTGTACTCGATGATTGGCCTAATGAGGGAAGAGTAGAGGGAGACAATGACCTCTTTATTCCTGGATGCAAAACCCTTAGTAATGAGATATGCCACAAAGAAGGACTTTCTGATCACAGTGGCAACATGGTGGTCAAAAGAGAGGTTGCTGTCAACCTGTGTTCCCAGATCTCTTATAATGCCTTCTGTGTTCAGTGGACTACCATCAATGTGGTAATTCAAGGGAACTGGGTTTTTCCCAAGGGGGATGATGACACATTTTTTGACCTTAAGCTTAAGGCCATGGTTCTGACACCAGTCGTTGGTGTCATTGAGGCCTTTCTGTAGAATGTCAACATCATTTGGGGAGTTAATAATAGCTCACAGCTTGCAATCATCTGCAAACTTTGTCAGCCAGAGTCCCCTCGTGTTGGCCTGGACTTAAGAGATGTAGATACCGAACAGGAGAGGACCCAGGACCAAACCCTGTGGGACTCAACTCGTGAATGGTCGGCAGTCTGACTTGGAGTCAGCTGCTATCACACTGTGGGTTCTATCTGAGAGCCAGTTTGCAACCCACCTAGTGATAGAGGGTTTATGCCTAACTTAATGAGTTTTTCTATGATTCCTGAGTGGGGAATGGTATCAAAGGCCTTGGCCAGATCAAGGTAGGCTGTATGAACCACCTTGTTTTCACCCACAGCTCTAGTGACTGACTCAAAGAAGTCGACCAAATTGAGCAGGCATGATCTACCCTTCACAAAACCAAACTGTTTAGGATCCAGAGTTTGGAGATTCCCTATATCCTTGTTTATTAGGTCCATGATGATGCATTCCATAGCTTTGCATATCAGACTCATCAGGCTAATTGGGTGATAATTCCCAGGGTCTGTAGTCACTCCTCCTTTGTGGAGAGGGATGACTGTATCAGTGCACCATTTGGTAGGGACAAAGCCTGAGGTGAGGCTGTGATTGAACAGGGGACACAGGTGAGGTGTCAGTTCACTCTGTAGTTCATGTAGAACACAGCCAGGGATATTGTCAGGTCCCATAGAAGCTGTATTCTTGGCCTTGGACAGTGCTGTTTTAACCTGTGCAGCAGTAATACTGGGTGCCTGGCAGTCTACTGGTATTGTGATTGGTCCTTTGGGGGGGGATGGGTAAAGTTAGCAATGGATGTATTGGCCAGTATATTGGCAATATCTGTTGACTCGGTATAGGAGGTACCATTGTGCAGTAGCTCAGAGCAAATCTGGGCATTGCCGTGGAGATTATTTACATAACTATAGAAGGCCTTGTGGTTGTCTTTACTATCTGCATGTCTCTGCGCCCCCCCCCCCCCAAGACAACTCTGATTTTCCCAAAATACTAGAGTCTGAGCCAAGTCCAGAACCAGGAGTGAAAGCAGTACTGTAAGGTGCTTTGCATAGAATAGTGGTTATCCTATATGTTGTACACAACATACTTCATTGTTTTTCAGTTAATTTTATTTCTCAATATACTTTTGATGTTAAAGCTGCAAGTGATTTGAAAACAAAATAAGGATTATGACATATTTTTCAAGTTGTAGTTTTACTGTTGAGCTGTTTGTTTTTTTTTTTTTTTTACTCATGACTACATGGAATTAACTTAGGTATTTGTAAATGATTTCTATAGTGGCAAAGCATTTCAGGTAAGAAAAACACCATACTTATTTAGAGGATCAACTATTTACTTACATTATAGTTTCACTAATAGATCTTCATAAGTTTTAACTTTCAAAGTAGAGTTGTCCACCTCTGAGACATAACCAACAAGTTGATTTATTAGGCTATAAGCCTCCCTGTTGCTGCACTTTTGGAAAAATTGATAGCTTGTACACTGATATTGGAGTGAAGCATTCAAACTTTCATAATGTCACATCCGGCATTTTCAGCTTCAAGAAAAATGTTAAAGGATAGTGCTTATAAATGAAATTAGTAGTAAAAAAACCCATACTTTTTGCATCAAATGTGATATGGTATGTATGGAAAGACGATGGCACCATTCAGTAAGAGATGGTTATTTACATTTGCCTTTGACAATAGAACATGTGTCACTGCTTCAAATAAATACATTATTACTAAACTGAGAACAAATAGTGGGTTTGGACATTATTTGTTTCAATGTTCTGTTTGTTTAAATGATAGCAAGAACTCCAGAATTTTGCAGATATAGATACAGTGATAAGCAGTCCTTTCAAACTGTATTTGTGTCTGTACTCTTTAATCTTTCAGTCAGATCCAAACTGCCAGCTTTGTGGCTGTGAGTTCTGTTATGATGAAATGCCTTCTACCAATATTAAAAAAGTACACAGAATGTTAGTTGTGGAAGAAAGTTGTTTGAGTTTATTTTTCACTTTCAGCATAAGTGTTACTACAGATATAGGCTCCTTATACACAGACTGCTGAAGGTCCAGTGTACTGTGCATAAGAAACCCCCTGACAAAGTAAATGCATCCAAGTTCATAAGTTCTGCCTGGCTTGTGGAGTGCCTACATGAACATCTGCTGTCATCCATGGAATTTACTAGGAAAGGGGAGAGGGGGAAGAAGATCTCCAGTCTTTTCTTCTGCGTCACACACACCACACTCATATTTAGGGAGAATTTAATGTCTCCAGTCAACCTACTGCATGTCCTTGGAGGTGGGAGGAAACCAAATTACCTGGAGAAAACGTGCACTTGTACAAGGGTGGCACAGGGATATGGCCATTCAAGTGGGCCTTCTTGTAAACCGCCTGTAAACATCTGTTTTTTTTTGACCGACTAATTGTGTATAGCTAATCTCCCAAGTTAAAGCTGGGGTGGGGGAGTTTGTGGAGAGATCTACTGAGCCCTCCTCCTTGATGGAGGGTTAAAACCTCAGCTTGTCCTTCCCCCAGGTATTTTAGCTGCTTGAGATAGCTCCTGGACTTGAATCTCTGTTGGCATAGTTGGTCACCTTGCCTCTGTGCCTTTGAGACAGCTATGTTTCCTTGTTATTGTCATCATAAGGAAACACTAGAAGTTCAAATGCTTTCCATGTATTGTATATAGGACACTGAAAATACTCATTGAGACATCTGTCCTCCATATGGGCATATCAAAGAGGAAGCATCAAGTTTTATAATTAACAGTGATTCAAGCTGCACAGCATGGAAAATAAAAGAGCGAGGCAGGTTAGTCATCCTCTGGACTGCTAGGTTAGTAACCCACTGGACTGTTAGCTTAGTGATCCACTGGACTGCTATGTTAGTGACCCACTGGACTGCTATGTTAGTGACCTACTGGACTGTAAGCTTAGTGATCCACTGGACTGAAACTGATTCCTTATAGGCACAGTGTAGAAATGGATAGAAGGTGTAAGTTGTGTACAGAAATAAGAGGATGATACAATTAATGCATGCAACACTGGAGTCAACGTTTAGCAAAGAAAGCATAGTCACCTTAGCAAAGGATAACAAAAGAAAACCACAACATATTTTTTATTTGTTTACACTTCCTCTATAGTTATTATGCCTTAAGAATAAATGTGCACACTAGGCAAGTAAAGTGAATTTCACAAATCATGCTAATAATGCAATGATTCAAGAATGCAGTTTTCAAAAACCGGCAGCTGAACATTTATTCTGTGATCTAGTGCCTCTAACTTTCAGATATTAGCATGCACAAATATTTACATGGTGATTTATATATATATATATATATATATATCTATATATCTATATATATATATATATATATATATATATATATATATATATATATATATATATATCTATATATATATATATATCTATATATATATATATATATATATATATATATATGGAAGGCATTTTCCTTTTAAATGTGTAATCTATTTTTTGAGGGTAAATAGGTTTGTTGAAGCCAACAGACATGCACTGTGAAACTATAACTTGTAAACCTAAGTCAATACAACATGCACAAACACATACAAATAGATAAACAGACAATCATACACATGCATACATACAATACATACAGTTTTGCATAAGTTCATTTTATTTTATTTATTTAACATTTGTTTGCCAAGAAAGTCTGACTTGGAGTGAAGCCAATTTTTAGTGATGGCTCAGGGATAAATGCAGATGCATGTCTTTATAACATGGGTGAAACTGGAGGACCTGCAGGAAACCCACACAAAAGCGGGGAGGATATGCAGACTTCACACAGAAGACACCCCAGCTATGAATTGAACCAGGGAACCACTTGCTGTGGGGTAACAATGCTACCGCTGCACCACTTTGTCATCTTTTTGTGACTATGTGGAAACAGACAGACCGAGACACAGAGATACACACACACACATAAAATTTCTTAAGTATTGAAGGTGGCAAATCTTGTTTTTGACTTTGAGATACTTACTTAGAAGGCATTTTCCTTATAAAGGTATACTTCAACTATTTTTTGAAGGTAAAGAGGTTGAAACCAATACACATGCACTGTGAAATGATAACTTGGAAGTCTACGAGTAGTTAACATAACATATGTATGCACATATACACAAACACATATGTAAACAAGCTCACACACACACACACACACACACACACACACACACACACACACACACACACACACACACACACACACACACAAGCACACACACGTAAGTACATTTGTGCCCATGCTAAAATGGGCAGACTGTCAGACAGACACACACACACACACACACACACACACACACACACACACACACACACACACACACACACACACACACACACAAACACAGTTGTAAAATGTCATTTGTTTTCAAGGTGGAGATTCTATTAAGTGATATTGTTTTTGTATTTGGGATACTAACTTACAGGGCATTTTTCTTATAAATGTACAATTCAAATATTTTTGAAGTTAAATAAGTTGGTTAAGACCAATACACAAGCACTGTGAAACTACAACTTGTAAAACGAAGTCAACTTAACTTGATTGTCTCCCACATCTTACATTCAGCCATCAAAACTGTTTTTTTATGACAGTGATCTATCTATGTATATGTATATATATATATATATATATATATATATATATATATATATATATATATATATATATATATAGGTTCATAGGTTCATAGGTAGGTACTAGGCTATCTGCCCAAGGGCATTTATAAGCCTAGCCAGAATGTGTTGGTTTTAGCTTCCCTTTTAAATTAGTTTCCTGGGCCTCTGTCTAGCAGGGCCACTGAAGTGATCCCAGGGGTAAATGTATGATTTCCCATCCATTCGTCAAGATTCCTCTTGAAGAGAGTCAGCGAGGTTCTCTGCCTAATATAGACCTGGATTTTATTCCAGAGCGAGGGAAGTCTCTGGGACAGGAATCTATCCCACCAGCATGTCCTGTTTATTATTGTGCTGAGGTTTAATTCATTAGAGCGTGTGGCTCTAAGAGATTAGGTTTTCTTGAGGTGGAGCATGTCCATTAATTCCAGGTTGGACATGGCCTTATACGTCAGGCAGAGATCACCTCTGAGCAGGCGGCAAGCAACCGAGTATAGCTGGAGTTTCTTTAGTCGAGCTGCATAGGGCATGTCTTTGAGGCCCATGGTCCTCTTGGTGACGTACTTCTGTGGTCTTTCCAGCTGTTGCAGGTGTCGAGTAAGGTACATACCAAATGGGGCATTGTACTCTATTATGGGCCTAATGAGTGATGAGTAGAGGGGCACAATGACTTCTCTTGATCTAGAGGTGAACCCTTTCATGATTAGGTGAGCTACATAGAAAGAATTTCTAACCACTTTGGCAATGTGATTATCAAAGGAGTGGTTGCTATCTACCTGGGTCCCCAGGTCCCTAATTACATTATCCATACCTAGCAGATTACCACCTATGTGGTAATTCATGGGCACTTTGTTTTTTCCAAAGGGGATGACTATGCATTTTTTGGCATTCAGCTTGAGGCCATGGCTCTGACACCAGGTATCTGTCTCTGCAAGACCCTTCTGGAGGATGTCTGTGTCAGCCAGAGAGTTGATTATGGCCCCCAGTTTGCAGTCATCTGCAAACTTGGTCAGCCATAGTCCTCCCGTGCTTGCCTGTACCTCAGAGAAGTATATACCGAACAGGAGGGGTCACAGGACCGAGCCCTGTGGGACGACACTTGTAACTGGTTTAGAGTCAGACTTGTCACCCGCAACTCTGACCATGTGTGTTCTATCCGTGAGCCAGCTGGCCACCAATCTCATGACATAGGGGTTAATGTTCAAGCTGGTGAGCTTGTCTATGATGCCAGAGTGGGGAATGGTGTCGAAGGCCTTAGCGAGGTCCAGGTAGGCTGTGTGGACTACCTTCCCTTCATCTATGGCCTTGGTAACTGTTTCAAAGAAGTCAACTAGGTTTAGGAGGCAGGATCTGCCTTTAACAAAGCCAAATTGGGTAGGGTCCAGTATCTGGAGGTTCCCAATGTCTCTGTTTATGAGTTCCATGATGATGCGCTCCATAGCTTTGCAGACCAGGCTAGTCAGGCTTATAGGGCGATGGTTCCCAGGTTCTGCTGTGGCACCACCTTTGTGGAGCGGGATGAATGTTGCTGTACACCATTCTTTGGGTACATAGCCTGTGGTAAGGCTGAGGCTGAATAGTGAATTTAGGTGAGGGTTTAGTTCCTTTTGGAGCTCGTGTAAGAAGCAGTCTGTGACACCATCCGGTCCCACTGATGCTGTGTTCTTAGCTTTGGAGAGGGCTGTTTTTACCTGCATGTCCATTATGTCTGGGGCTCTGCATTCTTCTGGGATGGGCACAGGCCATTTGGGGGGTGAGGGGGGTGAAGTTTGCACTGAACTTGTCAGCCAGGATGTTGGCAATGTCAATTGGTTCAGTATATTTTTTGCCATTTTGCACTAGCTCAGAGCATATCTGAGAGTTACCACCTAAATTTTTGACATAGCTAAAGAAGGCTTTGTGGTTATCTTTAGAGTCTTTGGCAGTTTTTCTTTCGAAACTGGCCTTGGATGATTTTATGAGGGATCGTAGTTTCTTGCTAATATTGATCAATGATGCCTTTACTTTTTGGGATTTTGCTTTATCATGTAGTAGTTTCCTCCTTCTGTTGTATAGCTTATTTATGGCCAGGGACCACCAGACTGGTTTCCTCTTTTTGGAGGAATGAGTCTTGGTTTTACTTGGGATGGCTCACCATGCATCCCTGTAGATGCTCATAGAATGCACTTGTAAAGGATTCTGCGGCTTGGGTAGCATTATCTTTTAGCAAGGAGGCTTTGAAACTTTCCACCTCGGTCTTGAGAAGTGTGAAGTTTGCTTTTGAAAAGTTTTTCACAGTGGTTTCCTTGACTGGGGGTGGGGTCGGTATGTGGATGTCCAGTGTGATTAGTTTATGATCTGATCTCACCAGTGAGGGGTTTGCCTCTGGTGTGGAACACTGCTCCCCCATGTTGGTGATGATCAGGTCCAGTATGTTGTCACCTCTAGTGGGCGCGGTGACCAGCTGTTCCAGGGCGTTAGAGTTTATAAACTCTAGGAAGCGTTGGGCAAGGGAGTTTGCACTAGAGTAATTCTCCCAGTCAATGTTCGGGTAGTTGAAATCTCCCAATATCAGTTGATAGATAGATATTGGTCTACTTTAGCCACTCGAAAGCCAAAAACCCCGAATACAAATAGCTCGACACGTAAAGAGCGAACCACAAATACGGAGAACGAACGAAACCATGAAAGTGGAAATATCAAATTCGCATAGTTGGCCCGTCTGTGGTATAGCTCCGTAAGGTAAGTGTGTGATAGTTACAGATCTTAGAGTTAGGAAGGGGTTAAGGTAAGTGCATAGGTAGGTAGTGTATGTAAGGTTTTGTGTAGGTAATGTATGTAAGGTTTAGTGTAGGGTTTTGTTTATTTTATTTTATTTTACATTTGTTGATCGGGATAGTCCGACTGGAATCATGTCCATTTTCAATGGAGGCCCGGGGAGAAAAGCTGCAAGACAAACAGCAACAATTAAAATAAAAATGAAGACACTTTACAGATTTGATATTTACAAAGACAGAATAACAATTTCACCAGTAAGGATTAACTCATGGATAAAGTCAGAAGAGAAAGAAGATTAACAGTAACTTGACTAATAATTTATTTACATATGAGGTATGAGTTAGCCAGGCTTGTTACAGTGGCAAAGCCAGTTTAGGGCCAGATGTTGTTTAAGTCTGGTTTTAAATTGAGTTAGGGAGGAGAGCAATGTAATTTCAGCTAGCAGTAGGTTCCAGACTCTGCCAACAGTGTTTGCAAAGAGGGAGTCACCAGCTACATTGCTAGTTTTGATAGTTTGTATTAGTAGTTTGTTTGCGGATCGAAGTAGTCTTGAATTGCTATAGGGGGTGGTAATATTTTTAAGGACAGGTGTATTATCTGCATTTAGGAGGATTTTCTTGGCCACAACCAGAAGATAAAATTGGATAAGACTGGGAAGTTCTAGCCACTCAAGTTGTTTAAGGTTAGTGCAGTGGTGTGTTCTAAAAGGCAGGCCAGTGGCAAACCTGGCAATGTGATTGTAACATGTTGATAGTCTGTTAAGTACAGACTTATTTAGATTAGAGAGAAGGGGGGAAGCATATAGTAGGTTTGGGAGTAGGTGTGAGTGGGCAATGGCAATCTTAGCTGGATGGGTTAAGAAGGCTTTTATTCTGTATAGTTACCCAAGTTTTTTATTGATGGTCTTGATCACTTGATTAATGTGTAGGTTGAATTTTAGGTTGTTATCAATAATGACACCTAGTAGTTTTGTAGAAGGATCATAGGAGATAATTGTCCCATCTTTTGCTTTTATGGCGAAGGTAAAAGTTGTAGACCTTTGTGTGGGTGAAAATAGCAGCATTTTAGTTTTTTTGGGGATTTAGTAACAATCTACATTCAGAGAGCCAGTTTTCTATAATATTAAAGGTGGACTGGGTAGCAAACCTCAAGTCTGCAGGAGATGTAGCTGAGCAAATCAGGGTGGAGTCATCAGCGTATAGAATACAATTAACATTAGGGATGACAGTATGTAGGTTGTTAATAAAGATGGAAAATTGAAGGGGACCAAGTATGGAGCCTTGTGGGACTCCAAGGGTGGTAGGTAATAGGATGGAGAGCTTGTTCTGCCAGGGAACAGCCTGCTGCCTCCCACTGAGGTAGGATTTAAACCATTGAAGGCCTTTGGAGTTAAGGCTATAAGTCTGCAGGGTGTGTATCAACAGTTGATGATTCTCCATGTCAAATGCCTTGGAAAGATCCAAGAAGAGGGCCGAGGATATTTGATTATTGTTACGGTTGTTATTGATAGTATTGGTAAAGGCTAGTAGGACGGAGGTCGTGCTGTGGTGTGGACGAAAGCCATGTTGGGTATCGGCTAGAAGGTGATTCTTGATTAGGTGGTGCATGAGTTGTTTTTGTATACATTTTTCCATGATCTTTGCAAGTGGAGAAAGTATGGTTATTGGTCTATAATTGGAGAATTCAGTGGAAGAACCTTGTTTATGTAGTGGGATTACGTAGGATGTTTTCCAAATGGTGGGAATTTTAGCCTCAGCTATGGTACGATTAATTAGTATAGAAACTGGATAGCCAATAGCATCAGCTGATTTTTGAAGGTATTCGGCAGGGAGTTGGTCAACGGAGAGTGTGGTGGGTTTTAGGTTTTTGATTAAGTTGCAAATACATGAAGTGGACACTGGTAAGTTTAAATGGGTTTCACTATCAGGATTGGAAGAGCTAGGAAGTAATTGGCTGGCCAGAGCTTGAATTGTCTCAGTAAAGAAGTGGTTAAAACTGTTTGAGACATCCTCAGGGGATTTGTCACTAGTAGCAGCTTGGATAGGGATTATTCAGACCAGCCCAGAATTTCTGAGGGTTGTGCTGGTTGGCTGTCTGCAGATTACAGCAGTACTGTTTTTTGTCATTTAAGATGGATCTTTTAGTTTAATTCCTAGCTTGTCGGTATTTAACATGATCATGGGGGAGTTTAGTGGACCGTCATCTGGTCCAGAGTTTATTTCTGTTGTTGATTTTTAGTAGAGACATTTTAGAAAGCCAAGGTGCAGTTTTAGCCTTAGTTCTCTTAAAGCGGGCAGGTGCGTGCCAGTCAAGGATTTCAAGAAATTTGTTGTTAAAATATGCAACTGCATCCTCCAGAGAGAGGTGTATTAGCATCAACCAGTTGCAGGAGTTAAGTTCCTGCTGAAATTTGGCAGGGTCAAAGTCATTTTTGTTTCTGACTTTTCTGAGTAATGGTGTTTGTGGATTAATGGCTTTTTGTTTAACTATATAAGTGAGAAGGTGGTAACTTAGGTCAATGGGGAGAGTACCAGCAGTGTACAGTAGGGGGCTACTATTTATGAGTACCCAGTCGAGTATACTACCTTTTTGATTTGGTTTACCCAGTCTGGTAGGGGTAGTTATAATTTGTGAGAATGCATGCAGGCTAATGTGGGTAGTAGGTGACACTAAGGAGTAGGTGCCCCAGTCTATGTTAAAGTCTCCAAACAGCAGGGTTTCTTGGGGATAGTAACATGAAAGCCAGTGTAGGGTGTCTTCAAGTGTGGTTATATTATTACCCGGGGGGATATACATACAGATGATGTTTATGCATTTACTTTTGTTAAGTTGCAGTCTGGTGGCAAGACTTTCTGAATTATTAATCTGAGGTGATTGATTAACATTTATGATTACCTTCAATTCAGATTTATAGAGTATTGCTACCCCCCCCCCCCTTCCTGGAAGCACGATCCAACCTATGTATGTTATACCCAGGTGGTAACACTTCATTATCAGCAGTATTGGCTTTTAACCAGGTCTCAGATAAACAGAGAATCTCAGGGGAGTGGACAGCTAATAGTGCATGCAATTCATGTATTTTGTTATTAATACTCCTAATATTGAGATGACAGGCCAGGAGAGAGTTAGCTAGTCTACTGTTTAAAGTTGTATGGTTGAGGTTGCAGGTAATAGGGGTATTACTATTAGATGTGGAAGGGCCTGGGTTGGGGTGGATGTACCCATGGAGAATAAGCCTGGGACTAGACTTAATGATGAGCTTCAGGAGTTTAAGAGTTTGTAGTATTGCTTAGATCTACAGCTAATGTGCCAAGGATTAGTACGCTGGAAAAGAGAACAAGTTGTTGAGATCGACCCTATGTTATTAGCATGACTGTAGGAGGAATGTTGTATAGTTGGAGTTATAGTATGGCCTTTTGGGTACTGATAACCAGTAAGTAATTGGTTTTCATAGAAGGGAAGTGCATAATTGACCAGCAGAAAGGTAGTAAGGAATAGTATAACATTGTGAGAGAAGGTGTATGGTTTTCATGATCTAGGATTTACAAGACAGAATATCAGAGATCAGAAGGCAAGTATAGAGGTAGTAGAGTAAGGCGGAGAGAGTATAATTAGGAGAGGAGCTGATGGGAGGATTGGAGCAGGGTGGTGGAGAAAATTGATGCTGCAGAGAGGCTATTGCAATAGGGGTGTGGTTGTGTAAATATTAATGTAGAGGTTCTAGGGGCGGGTAAAATTTGGGACAGGGAGGGGAGTGGAGCAAGCCCGAGCGCAGTGAGGGTGAGCGGAGTGGGGCTAACACTGTCTACAGGTATATACTTAGGGATATGCTTAGATTTTGGTGGCTTTGGGAAAGAGTTTAGTGTTACTGAAAAGACGTTGTTTAGTTTTTTTGCTGTATTTTTACCCCCTTTTTTACACTAATATGCTTTACACTCGTGCAGGGTAAATGTTATCTACTGGTTGTTGGTCAGATTGTATTTTTCAAGGTTATATGTGAGAGGGTAGGATAGAACTACAATATACATTGTTTAGTTATAATTACTCCAGGAGAAATAATGGAGTGTTAGGGGTAACTAGTATAATTATAACAGGTGAAACACATTATTATGGGAGCAGACTAAGGTGCTCTTTTGACCCAGGTCAGCAGTGTACAATAAATAGGTTACAGTACAGTATTAAGGTATTAACCTTAGCCAATTGCTAGATGGAATTCCATGTAGGTTGTTTGTGGGTAATGGATAACTCCTTCAGGCAGAAGATTCTGTTTGATTAAATTATTTAGG